>NW_024720773.1:8933662-9066162 GCF_018991925.1 Homarus americanus | reverse complement strand
CATGTCAAACACCTGTCATGTCATACAGTAACTCACTCGGTTACTCCTAGGAAAAAAAATCGGTCATGTTATATGAAGTGTCATGTCACATTACATTATAATGGTGTAATGACTTAAAGGGTCCACCGCGCTGCATATGAGGGCGCCAACATGACCTGAATACAAACGCCACTATACTGATGGTGGTCTGATTGTGGCGTTAATCTTTAGATGTTACTCTCTCTCTCACGAAATGAAAAACAATAACTGTCTATCTTAAGTACTCTCTCTCTCTCTCTCACCACTTTCTTTATCTCTCATATGTGTCAAGGAAACACTTCTGAGTTACTCTTCCTCAGGTCGTCACCTTCAGGAGTTTGTTGACATTTTTACGTGGCGTTCGAATCTGAATTAAACTTACTCATAATTTTATATATTTCGTTTATTTAATTTAACTATTTAATATGGGTGGGATGAAGCTGGGTTAAGAGTTGGTAGCATGGGTGGGAGTTGGTGGGTGGCACAGGATTGGGTGGAAATGGGTGGTATAAGAGGTTGAATGAGAGTGGGGCGGCACGAGGTTGTGTAGAGGGTGGGCGGCACAAGGTTGTGTAGAGGGTGGGCGGCACGATGTTGTGTAGAGGGTGGGCGGCACGATGTTGAGTGGGGGCGTCATGGGAGGTAAACAGAGGCACCAAAATAATACCCAGGTCATAAACATACCCTACCGTCCGTACCCACCCCACCCCGCCCACCTAACCCACCCTCCGCCCACCTAACCCATCATCCTCTCTTACACCGCCCACCACCCAAGCTCATCCCAGTTAACTTATCAAAGGTATCTCTCTCTCTCTCTCTCTCTCTCTCTCTCTCTCTCTCTCTCTACAGGTAAAATTTTTGTAATTAGTACCTGGGAGGACAACCAACGCCACCGTGTCTAAACACCATTTAATTAACCCTTTAAGGTTTATAGTTTAACCCTTTGAGAACTATGGTCAATGTATGTATGTATGTATGTATGTACGTATGTATGTATGTGCGTGTGTATGTGTGCGTGTGTGTGTCATCATCTCGAGACATGATCGATGAAGCACGTCTAGTCCACCAGTTGATGAAGCCCCCTCCCCTGCCTGACCCCACGTCCCGGCCCCCTAGAGGTAACGGAGTAAGGGGGCAGGGGGAAGAAAGGGGGGAGATGGGGAGAATGGAGGGGAAAGAAGAGGAGAAAGGAGGGTAAAGAGAAGGGAAGAAAGGTGGGGACGGGAGAGGGAAGGAAGAGGAAGGTAAGACGGGAGGGGAGGCGGGAGGAGGGGAGGCGGAGGAGGGGAGGAGGGAGGAGGGGAGGAGGGGAGGAGGGGAGGAGGGTTTAGTCAAAAAGGTCAACGCCCTTTCTAAACGACCGACTGGCAGACAGGGAGGTCACTCTGTCTATACGTTGTAATGTCTGTCTGTCTGTCTGTCTGTGTAGCTGTAGTGCTCAAATAATATTAGAACTCACACGAAGGAAAGTCTACTTGTTGTGGGGTACCATAATAATAATAATAATAATAATAATAATAATAATAATAACAACAAAACTATGGTACCAGGAATGATAAGTGACCTATTCCGTGACACATGACCCAGGTGGTAGGTCAGAGGAGGGGGAGGCAGGAAGGAGGGACAGAGAGAAGGGAAAAGAAAGAAAGGAAGAGGAGGGAAAAGAAGGAAAAGGAGAAGGGAGGGAAGGTAAGATAAACAGGAGGGAAGCAAGAAGAGAGAGAGAGAGAGAGAGAGAGAGAGAGAGAGAGAGAGAGAGAGAGAGAGAGAGAGAGAGAGAGAGAGAGAGAACCGGGTCGGGGTGAGCGTATGGGTAGTAGTGAACGTGCCCCCCGTTCTTCGACCCCCATACCACATGAGAGGCCTAAAAGAGGTAAGGAAAGAAGGAGGGAAGGAGAGAGAGAGAGGAGAAGGAGGCATAAAACATAGTAACGTAATCCTTCACCCCCCAAAAAAAATTATCATAATGTATCTGTTTCTCGTATAAGGTTGCCTGGGGCGCTTCAACCAATCCCTGAGCCAAGCCAAGTGTCTAGGTGTTAGGCTGTGTCAGGATCCTATAAATGAGGTTATAATTATAGGGCATCAAGTATTAGGGTGGCTCTCGTGACGTTATTATCAGCACCTATCACTGATAAGGGGGGTAAGTAGGGCCGACTTCAGAGGGGGGGTGCTAGGCCAAGACTTGTGGGGGGTGTTAGGCCGAGACTTGGGGTGTTAGGCCGAGACTTAAAGGGGGGGTGAGTCGAGACTTGCAAAAGAAGAGACCTTAGTGGGGGGAGGGCGGGACTGCCTGGGATGTGGGAGGATCTTGTGATTTAGTGTGTGGGGGAAGGGTCTGAGGTCGGGGTTCCTCTAGTCCTGAAGAAAGAGGTTTGAGGAGGAGGGGTGGGGAGGTGGAGGAGAAAGAAAAAGGGGAAATAATCGGGAGAGGAGAAGAATAAGAAGAAAGAGGATGGCAAGAGAGAGAGAGAGGAGAGAGAGAGAGAGAGAGAGAGAGAGAGAGGATACAGCTGGGTTAAGTCCGCTTTTACTTCCCCCCCACTATCCCTCTAACCACCTCGTATACTACTGCCGAGGACGATGTTTGGAGAGTGAGGAACAACTCGTAATGGAGACTTCAGAGAGCGATAGGTAATGGGTATACCTGGCCTTCTATCTCTCAAGGCAACAACACACTGTACAGAGATTTGATTATACCAGAGGAAGGCTCGTACACCTGTTGAGAGAAGATACACACACACACACACACACACACACACACACACACACACACACACACACACACACACTACAACACAACACAATACACACACATAAACACATCTGGTAGTCGAACATCTCAACTTTACACGAGAACATAAAACCTATACAGCGTAATAATGTCCCGTCCACATGTTTTGTTTATGTTAGTCAGCTGATGAATGTAAACACTCCACTGAACACTGACACGACCCACAACACCCACAGACGAGCTATATAACTCAAGTGTGTCTGTTATCTGTATTTAAACATCTGGTATAGTCTCTAGGAGGGCGAGGTTATTCGACTTACTGCGTGTGTCTTTCCTGACCTCACTGATGGATGTGGTGTATAGGTGAGGGATGGTTATTTTTTTTCCTGTTGTGGTTGATTGATTGACTTCTCGGTTACTCGTGTGTGTGTGTGTGTTCTACCATCCTCATTAACGAACAGAACAAACACCAATTTACGTCGTAATACATTATAAAATCGTCAAATTAATTATCAGTTCAATTAACTGTAGCACATCATAATTAATACCATTCTCATAATCCTAAAGCAATATAGGAAAATATTGTAACAACCATAAAAAAGTCACCTCCTTTAAGTTCTGGCTAGACCAACACTGGGAAAAAATTATACAGTACATTTAAGAACTTTTACATACATAACCAAAAAAAAAACTACTTGTAAACACTGAGTAACTGGGGAATGACTTTGTTGACTAACCGCCCCAATCGCCTAGAAAGCTGACGACGATAAATATTCGTTATAAACTCGACCGTAAGTCATTTAAAGCTGGTGATTTATTTCCACAAGAGCTATGTATTATCTGTGACGTAATAATGTACATCTATAACGAAAATAAAATGTTTCTAGCCATGCCCGCGCCGTGTTACTTACGTCTATTCTTAACTTCCGCTAGGCTGCACCCGTGACGTCATATCAACACTTATTCCCATTGGTTGAGAGGAAGTGAGCTGCAAGCACGACGTCATTATCAACAACGACCCTCATTGGTGGAGAGGTAAAGAGGGGTTTTATACATCATGACTGTGATTGAAAGTTTATTTTTATCATAAATATTTTCCAGAATAACGACTTGTGTGTTTAGCATTTTCCTCCATTTGTTTTGAGTCAGGCTGCCAGGGTATGATAATTTATATAAAAAGGCCATTAAATAATTTATATAATCTTAATTACTTAACCCTTGTAATTATTATGAGGATAATTATTATGCGGGTCAATTTAGCTCAGGTAATTTATGCTAATTTCCTGGATTACTTTCAACTGAATTATTTATCGCAAAACAGGATTATTGAATTGTAATTATTTTTTAATACTATGATCCGTAAGCCCTACAATAACCAATTATCAAAATAATTATTCTCAGATTATTATATGTTTAATTATTGTTGTTTTCCTCATAGTTGCCATCAGGTAAATTCATACACGGATAATTCAACAACCGGATAATCGAAATAAAATAATTCTTTGATAATTACCTTCCACAAAGTTCTTATTTAAATAATTTACTTTTGGGATAATTCCTATATAATTACCTTCTATGTTAAATCAAATAATTCCATTACAAACAAATTCTCTATACATCTAACATAATATTTTCCGTCTAAGATAATTCATACTACTATAAATCACTAATCATATAATTCTTCTAATAATTCAATAATAGAAAATTCCCCGACTTAATTAATAATTCAATTACGTCCGGGTTCTGTAGCTGATAATTACTGGTCCCAATAATTCACACAGACCCGATGTTATTGGGGGGGGGGGGGAATAAACAATAGTGGTAAGTCACGTGAATTTAACACAAGAGTAGTTTTGATGTCGCAGTGCGGTCCACGATAAAGGGGTTGACAGGTGTTCATGAGTCGTAATAACAGGGTTCACAAGGGTTCATGAGTCGTTATATAGGGGTTCACAGGGGGTTCATGAGTCATTATATAGGGGTTCTTAAGGGTTCGTGACTCATTACTATATCATCTATTAAAAGTAGGTCCTGGTGTGTGTGTGTGTGTGTGTGTGTGTGTGTGTGTGTGTGTGTATGTAAGACATTCAGGTGTGTTAGGGAGATAAAACACCTGCCTAACACATCACCTTAACACATCTCCCTAATACACCTTTTTAACACACGTGAATTTTTGTCTATGACACTACATGACACAGAGTACACATGGCACTACATGACACAGGGTACTCGTGACACTACACTACATGACACAGAGTACACATGGCACTACATGACACAGGGTACTCGTGACACTACACTACATGACACAGAGTACACATGGCACTACATGACACAGGGTACTCGTGACACTACACTACATGACACAGAGTACTCATGGCACTACATGACACAGGGTACTCGTGACACTACACTACATGACACAGAGTACTCATGGCACTACACTACATGCCACAGTATACTCACTCGTGACACGCTTGGCTGACAGGGATACGCGTTATGCTGGCCTCCTGACGTAGCTGTGTCACGTGGCACTGCATCGCCTGGATCTGTGACAAGATGCGCTCCCCCTTTGACGACATAGTGCCTTATGGCGGCTGCTGGCACTAGGGTAGGACACTAGTGACACTGAATAGGGACGGATGGCACTGGTGGCACTAAGGCAGGGCACTGATGGCACTAAGGCAGGGCACTGATGGCACTGAGGGAATGGGTGATGGCACAGTCAGTTCCGATCACTGCTAATGGGACCTCTACTTCAGCAGTGAAGTCCTCAGGCATAATATTGTCACACAAAACTCCTTTTCTTTATCTATCTTATCACATATTACTTAATTTATCTTATCTATCTTTCTGGTTTAATAACCTATGCTTATCTTATCATCCATCACTACACAACACACACACGATATATCCGAGTGTAGAAGCAGTGATGTTCCTGTGGTCTTCTCTGCCTGAGTCTGTTGGCCGTCCTTCACACTCAACTACTGGGAAGCTCTTCAGCTCATGGGAAGTTCCTGTAGCCTATGGGGATCTTTCAGCTTGTGGTAGTTCCTCAGCTTATGGGAGTCCTTCAGCTTGTGAGAGTGTTTAAGCTTATAGAGATCCTTGAACTTCCAGAGTCCTTCTTCATGTGGATCCCATGTGGGTTATCCAGACACCTCACCCCCCTTCTCTTGAGGTCCAGCCACTGGTGCCACGACTACGGCTCGTGGCTGTTCTTATAGCATCGAGCGAGTGATTCTTACCAGCGCTCGCCACCCTGGGAAAGATACGAGGAGACGAAATTAAATATACATAAATATAAAAGAGTGTTTACAAGCTTCATACATGTATTTATAATCTTATCTGAAACAACAGAATAAATCGATTGCTATAAACTACTACTACTACTCGTTTCTTTCTTTAAACGTGGCCTCCAGCCTCCCTCAATAGTCACACCTTCGCCGTCATTTTATTCCCTTAAAATTAAATATCCTAATACATAAGTAGCTACCATAGCTGTGTTGAGTTAGTTGAGCCGCAGATCTATGCGGCATTCAGTGACTGCTGCCTCACAGTCAATATCTTCGACTGTTGTCGGCTTTGAATCCGATGCTCTCGTTCCCCCAAGACAAACAATGCGGACCTAAGGAGAGAGAAGGACAGTCGACATCTCAACCAGGCTGTAACGTAACTTCTGGGCTGCTGCTTCTGTTCAGTTAACACCTCCGCGAGTCTGGCATAAAAACATTTTGCACTTGGTCCCATCCCACCAGAGGTTGTGAACACCAGAGGAGTGAAGCTGCCCTGATCAACATTCCGAATTCTCTTCCCATATGCCCTGCTCTTGTCATTCTCGTCCTCCTGTGTGCAGCATCGAGAGCTAAGTTACGGAGACATGCGGCCATGGGATCGAAAATCCTTATGTCAAAGAAGTCTCGCTGTCCCCGCGTCCAGAATCCTCGAGCACTGACGTCCACACGTGCTTCGTTGGATGTGTTAGAAGTCCTGCTACTACTACTACTACTTTTATTTTAACATGGCCTCCAGCCTCCTCCAATAGCCACACCTTCGCCGCCATTTTATTACTACTACTACAACAACAACTATTACTACTAATAATAATAAATTAATAGAGGTAACGATAGCAAAATTACACAAATAAGTTGAATATCATTGGGTTTTGCTAATCAAATTCCTCGGTGTCAGCAGCACGTCGCCGGACCAGAGATAAACCCAGGCTGTCTTTGGTAGGACACGTCCCCTCAGCCGCCTCCTGAAAAACATCAACCACGACTCGGAATATCAAACGTCTGTATTAGCATTTCACTTGCCACTTAATCTGATAGACCCATTAGAGCTTAAGTTTTAGAGTTTATTGGTTTCTAAAATTCGAAACGTGTGACCATTTTTCTCCTCTGACTGAACTGAGTTTAAGCTACAACACAACACATAATACAAATAAGGCGTAGTTTTGCATACATACTTCCAATTAAGACCATCGTATGATTCTGTTAACAGGTGGGAATTATTGTATACCTGGACTTGTATACACCTGTGGTACTGAACCTTGATAATTAAACTTCCTGGTTCGGTACACCTGTTAATGATCCTCCTACCTGCCACCCACACAGTTGCTATTATTCTAAGCACGCGCCACCCACCTACCTATACCTGCCTGCCTGCCTGCCTGCCACCCACACATCCGCTCTCACCTTATGCCTCCTTCCCCCACCACCCAACACACCTCTTCACCCCCATCTACCAACCTCGTCACCCATCTACTACCCACGCCACCCCCGTTACCCATTTACTACCCACGGTACCCCCATCTACTACACACGCCACCACCACCCCGGCCGCCCACTACCCCCGCCCGGGTGTTAGTGACAGCTGGCCCAGATTAGTACTGTGACGATCCTCAGCTTCTCAGTGGCGCCGTTGCCCTTCTGACCTTCTGAAATTACCCTAACTCCTCAAACCCAATCTAACCAAACCTAACCCAACGCTAATCTAACCTTACCCAACCTAACGCTAGTCTAACGTAACCTAACGCAGACCTAACCTAATCTAATCTAACCTGACCCAACCTAATGCTAGTCTAACGTAACCTAACGCAGACCTAACCTAATCTAATCTAACCTTACCCAACCTAATGCTAATCTATCCTAAATTAACCCAAGTCAACCGAACACTAACCTAACCAAACGCTATATCTAATCTTAACCTAACCAAACCCTCTCCAGGTAGCGTTAAGGTGTTCAATCATTAAGTTAAATAAGCTTGGATGTATAATCTTCAGGTGATTCAATATTACATTTTCCTGTAAGAGTGAATCACAGAACAGACTTACGGTAGAGTCTCAGGATAATTTTGACGCCATCTTGGTTGACTAATCTGTTTCGTGGATTAAGGTGAGGTATTTCAGTTCCTCTTAACGTCAACATTTACGGAGAAAACTAACCATAAGAGGACTGGACAGACTCAGGTATACCTACGTTCTCACATCACCAAATATGAATTTCTGGGAAGTTGACTGAGCGTGTGTGTGTGTGTGTGTGTGTGTGTGTAATAATAATAATAATAATAATAATTAACGGTTTATTGAAAGAGCTTGGCAGCCAGAAGGCTGAAAATATACAGTTACATATTTGGGGAATGGGTTACGAATTACAAATAATATACAAGTGACATAAGTGACACAAATAAGACATATAGTGTGTGTGTGTGTGTGTGTGTGTGTGTGTGGCTAGAAATGTTTATGTTTATATGTCTAACCAAAACTAACCTAATCTAACCAAATCTAACCTTAACCAGGCCTGACCTAATCTAACCAAACCTAACCTAACCCAGGTTATGTTTATGTGATATAATGATTCCTTTTTTCCGCCTGTACACTCCTACCACCATCCCTACATCAATCACCACACCCCTACCACACCACCACCACCACCACCACACCCCTACTACCAGCATGGCCCCATCCGGACATCCTTATACCCCTCTATCACCAACCCAATACCCCTGATCCTCCTATCACCACCACCCCTGCCCCTTCTACCACCATCTCTGCCACCCTACCACCATCCCTGCCACCCTACCACCATCCCTGCCACCATCGCACACTCCCATCACCATCCACAATAAGACCTGTGATATGTGTCAACAGGTGTCAGGCGCCCAAGACAACAGCTGCTGAGTATCAACACCCAGAGATCAGCTAACTCACCCGCCCCGCCCCGCCCCGCCCCGGCCCGCCCCACCCCCTCCACCTTCTCTGTTTACACTTCACAAGGTCAAAATTCATAGGAGCTGAGACTTACACCCTACTTTGACTTGTTTACTTACATCTTTAAGTTAAGTTAGGTTAGGTTAAGTTAGGCTAGGTTAGTGTTATACCCTCTCACTACGTCACTATGGTATTAAAACCCAACTTTATCTTCATTAAAACAGGTTCATCACCATTATTAAACCAATCCACACTAACTCAACATAGTATGGTACAAAAACGACAGAGTAATAATATCATAAAGTGTATTTATAATGAAAATACATTTGCATCATTGTACAGTACTTGTAAACACTGTATGACTCATAAATGGAGCTACTGTATAACTAATTCTAAAAAAAATACAATGTAAAAAAACTTATCTATTTTAGCTATTCATTACTAAGTTACTTCACAAACAATTTATATACAAATCACATACAGTATATAGAATCAATACAACAGGGCACTAACTCAAATAATGTTAATAAATCAAAATACATTACAAAATACAGAACTGGAGATACAAAATGGTACAAAAAAATTACTTATCTCAAAATACAGTTTGTGGCTGAAGTTAAATGAGCAGAGATTAAGTCTAAATTAACTTCAAATACAAACTTCCTTTATTCTTCATTAACTTCTATGTAATCAAAGTTGGTGTCCGTTTGTATCAGGTGGTCGTTAATAGTGGATTGTGAAGGATTAGTTAAACATACAGTAAAACCTCCACATAACGGACTTTCATCTCTATATAGTCCGTTAAAAAGAGGGCAGTCTCACGTACAAACACACTCGTTTATAAAAGATTGAAAAATTTATATACTAAACTGTATGAATTCTGTGTACATCTACCTATAAAATGCATGTATATTTAAGTGTATAACATATGTATATATTTGCCCATGTATTCTGTCATCGTAGAGAAATAAGGAACCAATCACCAAAGTTTGTACAATAAATTCTAAAAGTTGATTGTTACCAGAAAAACTAAACTTGGAGAATTATTTTTAGTTTATTTTACATATTAATAAATCTAACATCCGTAATATATCATAGTAGTGAAATATACTGTAAATCTAGTAGTGAAATATATTATAAATCTAATATCTTAAGCATATAATGGTGGTGTGGGAAAGATTTTACTCTACCCCCCCGGATATATTTCACCCTAGTATTGACCGAGACAGATGGAAATATATTAAAACTGTTGATAAATATTTGATCCCTTCACTTAAACCACATCTGGGAATATTTCATATATTTATATTATTTTTAATAGTATTCTTCTGGTAATTTATGGTACTGTAATTGTTAGAATATATATTTAGTTTAAGAGTACATTATCAAGACCAAGTACCTGTATATAGTTGTGGTGATTTTAAAGTTGAATAATTCTTGAGAGAGAGAGAGAGAGAGAGAGAGAGAGAGAGAGAGAGAGAGAGAGAGAGAGAGACATAATTTTTTTCCTCAAGTTCTGAATTGATACAACACAATACAACACAATACAGGCACTTTCCTCTCATAGAACTTCCCTAAAAAAAATTACATCAATAAACTATACTGTACAACTAATACACTCTCACTAATAAGCACCAGTGAGTTAAACAAGACTTAGATCATTGCTGTAGGTTATACTGCACCATTCAACAGCCAGCAAGACTTTCCACTGAGACTTGGAAAGGCACTGTAAAATTCAATCGCCTGTATATAAATGTTATGGTTGGTCTCAAGGGTGAATATTCTGTATAAACATAAGCCTTAAATTCATATAATATAGGACTATAATATATATTTCAATTATCAAATACCAACACTGGGTAATATATATAATAAAATGTATATAGTGTATATATAATCAAGTAACTAAATCATAGAAATCAATAAGTTTTTTTCTGTCTATTTTAAGGAGTTTGAATTACCTGCATTTATCAAGTGTCATTCACTAAGTCTTCCTGAAATCCGAAAATAAACTAATAACAATAAACAAACTTGAATAATATGGAAGTTTACATTAATTTCAATATTCATTTTTGTCATCCTTAGTGTATGGTAATTAAGTATACATGTATGCTTGTAATGTATGAATCTTTACTACATAAATTCACATCAAATCGAATCTTATGTATATGTAGTCCGAAGTTGAATTCTCGATACAAATTTAAAATATTAGTAAATCATATTCACATATTTTTAAAGTGGAAAGATACTTATAAAAAACTTGACAATTTCACGTGTAAGTAATTTAGTTTTATAAGATGGTTTTCGGATTTCAGGTTCCTAACACTAATTTGCCAACAATGTCATGATAAAATACAGTTGAACAAATCTTTTTATCTTCTTCAAAAGTGTAATACTGGTATATTAATTTCTGCACCAATTCGGTTAGTGTGACAAACATGTATAAAAGGCAAGTGATGGTGATATCTGGATAATTATTGCATCTCATTATCAGTGCTGGGGAGTTACCTGGTACACTAAAACAAAGGTAAGATGTCCCACAGCCTCTCCCACACAGTATCAACAGAGCATGACATACTTCGCTCTTTAAATAACGTTTATGTTACATCCTCCGGCTCACGTTTAGAGAATCTGTTCCAAGGGATGATATTCTGTGTGTACCTTACTTTCCTACACAGCTGGTGAGGGGCATATCGCTCCAAGTACTCTATGGGTAACTGAGACACACGGTTGAAGGCCAGGTCCCGGAGAGAAACTCTTTCAGAAATGATGGTTGCTGCTTCCTCCCAATTAACGGGGTTTATGTGTGTGAAAATTCTCAAGAAAGCATTCTTATTGGACTGGTCGTAGGTCCTCAGCAGTGGGGAAATAGCTGTCAGGAAGCCCCTCCAGTCCTGCTCATCGTGGACCACTACGAGAGCACCACCCCCACAGGAGTTTTGTCCTATTGCCCGATGTTTTCGGTGTGTTAGGTCAAAGCCAGCTACTAGGCACTGTTCCACACAGTTATTTGTGTCTGTGTCACAGTGACCAAGGTAGAATACGATCAGAGAGTTGAGCATTATTTCAGCATCTTCATTAAACGGTGCAACAGCTAGTGCCACCACATTCAGTGTCTGCATACCTAACCGTAAACTTTTTATGTGCCTCGGGTGGCGCAAGCGAATTGGGTGACGGAGTAAGGCTGGTCGAACCCGCGGGACCAGGTTGTCCTGGCGGTGTAAACACGTATGATCACAGGTGTCTTGTCCCATCAGATGCTCAGCTGACATTCCATGGTTCTTCAGAACATGAAACACAGTGTGGAAGTCACTCGCCAGTACACACCAGCCCTCAAGACCAACGTTCAGCACTGCATACAAGTGTAAACCGTCTCCCTCAGCAAAAATTTCTTTGTCTAGAGAGAACACTGACCACACGTCGTCTTCCCGGATATAAACTCGATAGTTAGGTTGCCTGGTGGGGTCTCGAGCCTCCTCGTGGACAGCAACACCACCCTCCTTGTAGGTAACTCTGCCACATGTCAAGAATGTTACCATTGTAGCCTTCTCAAGTAGTCTCACATCCCACGACGTGATCCTGTGCAACATCTCTGTTACTTGAGGATTCCCAACATCACTCTCTGCCACTGCGATCACCACACTGTTTGTTACATGAGTGAAAAAATGATATTTATAGTTGAAATTGTAAGAAAAGTTAGCGGACTCCATGGTGAGTTAGGAGAGTGGGGGAGCAGCCACTGCCAGCTCACGCCACGCGTTGCCCAGCCCACCAAACATACCCGTTGCCACACACCGCCACCACCATATACAGTACATAGTAACATTTCTCTGGACACCTACAATTATATATATAATTTTTATTTTATATGTACATATAAATGAAATAATTGAAACTAACACGTAACAAAAATTACACAAAACCAAAAGAAATATAAAATAAAAACATGAAAAAGAGATTTGCCGATTCACACATAGCTGTCAATTTCTAACATCTATTTGTAAATAAACACACATCTGACGTTCCGACAAATTAGTCATGATATTATCTATAGATTCGTGAACAATGTATAACTTCGATAAAACTTTGTTTACATTTCAAAACTGGAAGTCAGTGGCAACGTTTGTTTGTGGATAAATCGCCTGATTATTATTTTAAGGTCGACTAGTAGCCCGTTTTCCCTTGAGCTCCATGCTCCTCCCAGCTCCAACGGCAGAAGAAAAACAACAGAAGCACTGTATATTTAGACTGTAACCTGCCGAAGGGAACAGAAATACAATATAGTTTATAGTTTTCTGTTTTATCTTCTTTTACAGTGGGATTTCAGGTGATGAACGTACATAAAATAAGTGCATTACCTTATTGATGCAGTACTTAAATGTTATGTTTGACACGATGATTTACTTGTGTCTATGTTGCATTCAGCTTTTATTTCCAGGGTTGAGGGAAAACAGTGCTATAAACTGACTCATACAGGAAGGATGGATGGCAGCAGGGAGGTGACGTAATCAATTGGGGCATGACGTCAGAAGGAAAGGTTTGACGCCAACCAGTAATGTGACCTCAGTAGTCACATGTGAGCCAAATTACAGGTGATAGGTGAGTCATTTAGGTGATGTAAGACTGGGTGACAGCCAAATGGTGACTGACAGCCTCTCACCTAGTCTTATTATTATTCCTGCTACTACTACTGTTGTTATTACTCGTATTAATTATTATACCTCTCCAGTTTCTTCTTTTATTATTTGTACAACCTGTATGGTGTGTGTGTGTGTGTGTGTGTGTGTGTGTGTGTGTGTGTGACCTAAACATCACACTAGGGTAAGATAATTGCTAAAATATGTCATTAGGACCGAGAACAGCAGTGCCCCACCCCATGACATCGCACCACCCCACCACACAGCACCACCCTACTCTACCACACCCTGCCCCACCCCACCTCACCACACAACACAACCCCCAAAAAGAAGAACAACAGTGTACTTACAGAAGCCTAGAGCTATGATGGTGGGTGGTACTGTAGGCAGACGACACACCACCAGCACAGTGAATCTGAAAGGAAAACAAATCTATGTATCAACTTGTACTATAGCCTTAACTATACACGCCCCCCCCCTCTCCTCATGCAATGTCGAAAGGGTGTGATACGTAAACATAGGGGGGGGAGATAGTTAGGGGGGTTGTTTGGTTAGTGAGGGGGTAGGTAGGGGGTGATCATGGTTAGGCTAGAGTCAACACGGCAGTCATTCTGGGCATTACTTTTTACTTTACTTTTATCCTCTTCGCCACTGATCGGCTTGTTAGCCGCTTGGGCGATCGGTCACGTCTCTTTTCCTTTATATTCTTCACCAAAAGGTCGGCTCGCTAGCCGCCCGGGCGATCGGTCACGTCTCTGTCACGCACTGTTGGCAAATACTGGGCATGCACCGGCTCCTGAATGTACCTGAACCCGCTCCAGTGTTGGTCAAGTCTTCTCTTGAAAGAGCTCACACTCGGTGCCGTCACAACACTCTGGTAGATTGTTCCAAGAGTTTACAACCCTCACTCCGAAAAAGTTTGCCCTCACACACACACACACTATCTCTCTCTCTCTCTCTGTATGCATAAAAAAAATATTCTGGGTTGGAGACAGTCAGCTTCCGTCTCTTGCTGGCACGACCACTTGCGTGACGGAATGGTGACAATATTAACACACTCCCTACCACTGATCGTTTGTCGCTCTCTCTCTCTCTCTCTCTCTCTCTCTCTCTCACACACACACACACACACACACACACACACTATGCTACCTCTGTCCATCACCAGTTAGTCTCACACACCCCAGTCAAATATTCACAAGACTTAACACCCACCAGTCAGTTTACGAATCACACACACTAAAACCAGTCAATTGTATACCACACCTCACAAACAGTCAGTAAAACAGTCAAACCCTCACCTAACATCTTAAAGGTCATATTGAGACTCAATACCCTACAGCTAACGACGTGTTGAGAGGATCATTAGACATAAAAGAGTAATCTAGTGAGAGTTGGAGGCTTGTACTCTCTGGGTCAACATCCACGGTAGTCTGAGGTGAGAGACTGAAATTACCAACAAAGAGTTATTTTGTTATAATGAGTCACAAAGAGGTACTTCAGACACTACTACTGAAAGAAAAAACACAGAAGCAAGCCAGCCCTAACCTAACCTAGCGGTACACTAAACGACCCTGAACGCGTCCACCGGGGGAGATGTGACGTGACGGGTGTATAGAGTAGCGGGCAATGTTTGTTTACGTTGGCCCAGCAATACGCCCGATGGCCACCAGGTGCCACTTCACAGACGCCAGGTGCGACTCCCTTCCCCCAAGTTACTGCCTTTTTCTCACGTTAACGAGAGATGCCACAGTTCTACGACAATACTGAGACGCCTTAGGTAGAATATTTAAAGTCTTATTTTCTACTAATTTCTCTTCTGCGTGTGTCAGTTGTATTATTTTGTCAACATATGTAATTGACTGTAACTGCGGTTCCATGACAAACCTAACGTAAACTATCCTAACTTAACCAACTTTATGATACTGTTTCAGCATGGGAATTATTGCACCTGTACTATATGTAGCAGACTTGACCAACACTGGGACAGGTACAGATCAACTCAGGAGCCAATTCATACCCAGTACTTGCCAACAGTGCGTGCGTAACAGAGGTGACCGACCGCCCAGTGGCAACCGAGCCCATCAGTGGCGAGGAAGAGGTGAGGTTAGGTTAGGTTACGTTAGGTTATGACATGTATATTAGGTTACCTTAGGTTATATAAATTAGTTTAGGAGAGGTTATAATAGGTTAGAGAAAGATATGAACAAGAAAGAAAAGGCTAAATAAAGAAAGAGAGAGAGAGTGAGAGATATATAGAAGAAAAAATCCCTCAATCAGGAAAATCAAAACAGGTCAGCTGGGCAAATAAATATCCCCCCCCCTTAAACAAAACACATGTTACTTAAAGCTTTATAAACTGGAGCAGATCTGGAGGTCAAAAGAATGAACTCTGACCCTTAAGAGTTACTTATATAACGCCTAAATTGGCCAGGGAGTCGAGCATTCACTATACATCACAATGGTATATTATAGCTAAGTATTACCCAACATTATAAAACCATATATACTAAGAATTCATGTATATACTCTTTGGAATAACTAATACATATGTCTATTTAAAGTATACATAGATTTAGACTATTTTAAAGACTATGTATAGGGAAATTTATACTTGGATAGTCGATGTATTTTGTAACATCACATTAGAGGTGATTACAGATACAGACTATTTAGGAGTTCAGTTTAAAATTCATGAAATTTCTAAGTATGTATTATGATAAGTTATTACAGGTGGGGGAGGAATATTACAGTGGGATTACAGGCTGTGTTGGCCAGTCCGCTGGTTAATGATGGTAAAGCCAGGGTTCACACACACACACACACACACACACACACACACACACACACACACACACACACACACACACACACAAGTATAATCTGTACGTTGATAAGTTATCGGGATATATACAGATGGTAATACATACATACATACAAACGCACATACACACATACATACATACATACATACACACACACGCACACGAAAACCAGCAGTGTGGACGGGAAAGTACACAGGAAGTCGCCATTTCCTGATGCAATTCCATTTTACCCCAAGTTGGCCTCCGTCCAACCTAACCTAACCTAACCTAACCCAACCCATCCTGACATGATGTGACCTATTCTAACCTGATTCAACAAATCCTGACCTAACCTTACCCTAACTTATCCTAACCTACCATCCAACCTGAGTGGATAGGTTAGGTAAGAATAGGTAAGGTCATATTAGGTTTTAAAAAGTAGACAATGTAGACGTGAGGTAGACAATGTAGACGTGAGGTAGACAATGTAGACGTGAGGTAGACAGTGTAGGCGTGAGGTAGACAGTGTAGACGTGAGGTAGACAGTGTAGGCGTGAAGGTAGAGACGCCGAAGAAGACCCGAGGAAGTAGCTTCGTCAGGAAGGTCGTGACTCAACTCAAGACCCGAGTATTACGAGAGGTGACATGGCGCTAGTGAGAGAGGGAGAGACAGAGGGACAGAGAGACAGACAGAGACAGACAGACAGACAGACAGACAGACAGATATTTGGTAGATGCTCCTGTAAGCTTATTCATCATGTGATTTAAATACCGCATCTCCTTCGTCTTCGTCCACCCACTCCTCTCCCTTTCTCTTCCTCCTCCTCCTTCTTCCTGGCAATCATCAGTATCCAGGTAACCCAACACACACACACACACACACACACACACACACACACACACACACACACACACACACACACACACACACAGACAGGTGGACAAGGAATGCAGGCACTGAGGCGGGTCCCTAAAAGGCCATATATAACCTCACCGGTCAATAATACGTCTGGTGGCCGCTGCATGGTGAAGTGCGTTAGTGTGGCGTGTTAGTGGTGTTTCTGTCTGCACGCACCCACGCACGCGCCCCCACGCACCCACACGCACCCTACACGCACCCACACGCACGCCCCCACGTAACCCACACGCGCGTCTTTAACCCTACTCTTACGTATACACTACACGACACGAACGACCTCCCCCACACACACACACCACACCCCCCACACACACTTACACCCCTCCCACACACACCCCCCCCGCCCCGCCCTAGTTCACTACTCCACTAACAATCTTTATCGACACAAATTACAACACTTAACGCTCATACGGACACTTTAAAAACTCCTAAACTACCTTGGTCCACTGATGGTGTTCACAGAATCTACCTTTGATAATTAGTAAACAAAGAGGTGGGATAAAGGTAGAGTGTGTGTCGTAAATATACAGTATAGCTTTTATGTTCAGGGGATAAATATCTGTAAATGACTCAGTGTTTTTTTTTTTACTTAAGCACACGTCATTAGTTTAGAAGTTATGTAGGTGATAAAGTGACACATACATACATACATACATACATGCATACATACATACATACATACATACATACATACATACATACATAAAACATCACACACACACACACACCAGGAACCAGCTGATATACAGGACCTTACGAGGTGTTTACGCTGGTCGTTGTCACCAGGGGAGTTCGTCATCCTCCGTGAGAGAGAGAGAGAGAGAGGCTATTTCTGTATCCGCGTTCCACCTTCCACCTACACTCCTTGCTTGGCTTGGATATACATGATACACTTACACTTATACTACTGTAACATTGAGTACACTTTTACTTTGGTTACAGGTTACAGTACTCCCTGACAGACAACTGTAATAGTAAGATGTAATGTCTGGCTACTGTAACGTGGGATAAAAATTCTGTATTAAAGGAGTGACTGAGGGAAGGATAAATTTTGCAGTGGCTGAGTGTATACAGTGCTCGTCTCTTGTCTTAAGGAGGTTATATAGTCCCTTGGTTCGCTCCCATGGATACTGACGATCCGAAAAAAGTCACAATTTTCACTAGGTTAGGTTACGTTAGGTTAGGTTAGGTTAGGTTAGGTTTTACTGGGATCTATAAGGATGGGTACTAATGGGACTGGGGCCTATTTGAAGTGGTACCTATTGGGACTAACACCTATTGGGACTGGATGGGAGTACCAGACCAGCATCCCAAACAAACTGACAGACACTTTACTCTCACAGTCTGACAAAATAAAAGCCAATTGTAAATGTAATGTTGTTTCTTCATCCTTACCCGCATACTATGTTAAGCCGCCATCACTGTGTTTTTTGTGTTTGTTTTGTGTTTGTTTTGTGTTTGTTTTGTGTTTGTTTTGTGTTTTTTTACTATAGTTTCCCACTGTAATGATAAAAGAAAATGGAAGGGATTTGTCATAAAAAAGGTATAAAAATTGAGAGAGAGAGAGAGAGAGAGAGAGAGAGAGAGAGAGAGAGAGAGAGAGAGAGAGAGAGGAACGAAAGAAAAAATATATATTCCTTAAACAACTCACCACCACCACCACCACCACCCAACGTGCGTAACTACACGTACGCTAATCTCATGAATAAGCGTATACACAGAGCCCGGTCAAAACATTTCCTCGACGACCAGCAACATCTGGCATCATCTACCCTGGTTTAAACTGTGTGAGTAGTGTATTTACCTGATGAACGATGATGATTTGTTTCTTAATTATATAACGGAGAACGCGCATGCGTGCGTAGTGTCAACAAAGGCTGTAAGAGACTGCTCCTTAAAATTCGTATTTCTGACGAATTCAGAGCGTCTACCAATCCCAGCCTGTGCAGACAACTAGAGTAAGACCCAGATATCAGCACAGTGGCATATATTTTTTTGTTACTTTTGGACTTTGTCATTTTTTGGGGATAAAACATCTGGTCCTACCACCCGATCCCTCTGAGCAAAGTTTTCAAGTTTGCGCATGCGCAGTGTGATAGTGTGACGTTACCACTCCATGACTGTGATGTGTGCCACCTGACTGCAGTGTTGCCAACGTGCCCTATGCCCGCCGTTAAACGCTCCCGTTCGTTGGAAACGGCGGCAGTAGGTGACAGTGATGCTGACGACTTTCTTCTTGAAGACACGTCAAAGAAGAAGCAGAAACCTCAGAAGTCAGGGTCTCCAGCAGGGGCCACGGCTCCCCCTTGCACCCCTTCTGGGGCTGTAGAGGGTGGACTCCTGTCATCAGGGTCCCCAAGTGAGCCTACATGTGGCTCAATGACCGACCCTCCGCCGACGATGGACATAGGGGATTCCCTTTGTCTCCCTGCCCCGTCGCGCCTTCGTCGTCTCGCCTTCCCTCGGGACTTGCCTCTGAGCACACGGACGACCTGGTTCTTCCGTCACTGCTCTCCACTTCAGGACTCAACACTTCGCCTCCGCCGAGGTCCCACAGCCGTGATAGTCACCACACAAATGGACGAGACGGTACGCCTGCTCACTCAGGTGGGCTTTCCTGCTCCCCAGGGGGAGGTGATGCTGAAGTTCACCATCATCACCCCAGAAACTCGTCGTACCAAGGTAATGGTTCGCCACGTACCCTGGGAGATCCCTATCGACGATCTTCGCCCTCTTCTCCCACAACTACTGGACATGGAGCGCCGCATCAACCCGGTCTCCAAACATCCATCCAACGAACTCATCGGCTGGTGGGTGGGCCCCCTCCCCCCGAAGGTGAATGTAGGACCAATTCACAACTGTCCTCTCGACCGATTTATCGGAACCCCGAAAATCTGTGGTCGTTGCCAATCGTGGAAACACCGCACCTGGGAGTGCACGAGGATGGTCGCCTGCGGTTTCTGTGCAGGTCCTCACGACACAGTGGAATGCAAATCGAAAATTCAGAACAAAATCCCAGTTATTCCACGGTGCGTCAATTGCCATGGCAGTCACCACGCCTGGAATGCCAATTGCCCACAGCGTCCTGGCACTCGCCCGGGGAAAACTTACCTTGTACCACCGCCCTCGTCTCTGACGAAGCCCCTGTCAACCAAACCTCAATCCTATCCACCACCGCCTCTTCCATCCACCAAGGATTTCCCATTGATCTCCTCTCCTCTACCACCCCCTCCATCACCCCTACCACCCATCCTTTCTCCCCTCCCTCCCTCTCCCTACCGTTCTTGGAACAAGGTCGTTGCCGGCCCTGCCACACAGTCACCACCATCTCCTGCCCACCCGGACCCCCGCTGTCTCTCACCAGCACCACCACCTCTTACTCAACTGAACCCTCACCGCCCCTCTCCGTCGCTACCACCACCACATGCCCAGTCGGGCCCTCGGCAATCCTCGCCGCCACCTCCAGCTCATGCACAGGTACACCAAGTTGGTTCTATGGAAACAATCACTCTCCGTCTGGATCGCCACTCCAAGCAAATCAACCTTCTCTCAACCCAACTCGACTTGTTTGTGAAAACAATTGCGACATTGCAGAAGCAACAACAACTCATTCTGGACACCCTGACCCAACAGGGGCGCGCTTTGCAAGCCCTGATGACCCGCCTCCTTCCATCTCCCGAGATGGAGGATCCATCCCTCGCTCTCCCACTCCTCCCTCTCCATTTCTCTCAACAGAATTTGGTACCTCCTCTGGAGCCCTGTCTAGCCCCTCCGACTCATCTCACACCGGAGGCCGTTCCCTCCTCTTCTTACAATGGAACATCCAGGGACTTAGACCTCGCCGGACAGACCTCGCCCAGTTTGTGCTCTCCCATCAAGTAGATGTTGCTCTACTTCAGGAAACCATCACAGACGATGTTACTCCACTCCGCCTCTCTGGCTATTCTGTTTACACCCTGCCTCGGTACCGTGGGCAGGCTCGTGGCCTCCTCACCCTTGTGCGTAACACCATTCCATCTGTTCGTCTCCCTTCACCTGACTCACATGGACCCCCGTCTGAATTACTTTCTGTCTCCCTTACTCTTGGTGACCGGACCCTTCGTGTAGTCAATGTTCATTTCAAGAGTGATTCTCTGGACCCCCAGGTTCTTCACGACCTCCATGATGGGGTTCCCACTATTGTTCTTGGCGACTTTAATGCCCGCCATCCCACTCTTACTCCGGATCATCCCACTCCATGTACCCTTAATGGATCACATCTCTCACAGTTTCTTAATGGGGATGATGATGTTCGCTTTCTTTGTCCTGACGATCCTACTCGCCTCCCCCATAGTTTCCTTGATGTTGGCTTACTATTGAACGGTCATACTTCCTTTCATCCTACCGTCTGCACCGAGCCTGCTCTGTATAGTGACCATCTTGCCGTTACTACCCATCTCAGGCTCTCCTTCTCTGCCCCGACATCAACTCCTTATCGATCCCCTCGCCTTCGTCTCACACAAGATGCTGTTCCTTCCTTTACCCAATACCTTTCTACCTGGGCGGATTCCTATGTTGTCCCTCAGTCCCTTGACTCTTACAGCGCTGATTTTGTTGATGCCGTGTATGACTCTGTCAATCGCGCTACCCCTCCACGCCCTCCCCGTCACCCCAGAAGTGCCACCAACTACTGGTATCGTATCCCTGCCATGAGACATCTCCGGCAGGTAACCCGTGATCTCCACTCTGCCATACGGAGGTCTCGGTCTCCAGAGGACTGGGAAGACTTCAAAAATTGGTGCTCCTTTGCAACTCAGGAGCGCCGTCGGATACGTGAGGCGGACTGGCTATCCTTCACGGGGTCTCTATCGTTCCAGTCGTCACCCTCTTATGTATGGAATCGGATTAATGCTATACGGGGTACTCGACGGAGGCCTCCTCCCCACCCTGATCCCGCCTCCCTTGCCTGCTCTTTAATGGAGGACTGGGCACGAGCTTCCTCCCCAGAGGCACTTCCAGATCCAATGCAGGAGGCAGTGCAGGCCCGCATCGATGCGTCTGAGCCTGTTGTTCGTGCTGCTCTTACCTCCCCTGCCCCCACTGATCATCCCATCACACAGTTCGAGCTTGACAGTGCTCGTCGCTCTAGAAAAGACACCTCTCCTGGGGATGATCAGATAACCTACTCCGTCCTCAACGCCTGTACTAATATTCCTAACGGCCCCTTGCTTGCTCTCTACAATATGTCTTATGAACATGGGGTTCTCCCGTCCAACTGGAAAAATGCCACTATTATCCCCATCCCTAAGCCGGGAGATCCTGGGAAATATCGACCCATTAGTCTTACCTCCTGTGTTTGCAAGATGATGGAGAGGATACTCCATCGTCGCCTTCTTCACACCATAGGCGGCTTCCACAACTCCCTCAATGGTTTCATTCAACATCGCAGCACAGCACACTCCATTGCTTCCTTTTATTGCAATCAGACTGCCCGCGTCTCCGTCTTCCTTGATATCAAGGGAGCCTTTGATACGGCTCAGCCTGCCCTCATTTTAGCTGAACTTGCACGGTTAGGGGTTAAAGGGAGACTTCTACAATGGATCGCCTCTTACCTCACTGGACGTCAGGCCCGGGTTCGCGTAGAAGGCTCTATGTCTCCTGTTCAAGAAATGAACCTCGGCACCCCTCAAGGTGGAGTCCTGAGTCCCACCTTGTTTAACACTCTCATGCACTCCATTGCATCACTCCCGTGGCCGACAGAAGTTGTCCACTCAGGATATGCCGACGATGTCCTCCTCCAAGCCCCTGACTACCTCAGCATGCAGGAAGCCCTTGATCTGGTCTCCAGAGAGTGTGATTCACTTGGTTTCCTTCTTTCAACTGCGAAAACAAAAGCCATGTGGCACGGTCGTGTTGTACCTCCACCCCTTTTCTTATCAGGAACGCCCTTGGACTGGGTTAATGAGACAAAATACCTGGGTGTGTATGTAACTCGCACACGTTGTCAGATCCCTGAAGTCCGCTATCTTCGAGACATATGTTTTCGGCGTCTCGCTCCCCTCTCTACCATGTGCAGGGGTTCCCTTGGTGCCAGCATCCCTGTACTTCTCACCATGTACAAGTCTTTTGTCCGTTCCTGTGTCGACTACGCCGCCCCTGCCCTCGTCAACATTAGTCGGACTGCTGTCAACCGTCTCGAAGTTATCCAGAGGAAAGCTGCTCGTATCATCCTTGGGGCTCCTCAGTGGACACGCTCTACTTCTCTATATACCGAACTTGGTCTTTCCCCCTTACAGGATCGTGTCCAGGAGTTTTACCTAAAAACTGCCGTTTCCATTCTACGGGATCCTAGGGGCAACTATGTCCAAACCAACTTGACTACTGCTGTCCGAGACCGACCTCCATCTAGAAGACAGTGGCGAGGGTCACTCATCCGAGCCCTTCAGGAACACGACCTCCTGCCTGATATTGTTGTCACCCCTGCTGTTGGTTCGTCTCCTTCTCCCTGGCTGGATTTTCAACCTGAAGTGATTGCCCTCGGTGGACCGCTCCCGAAATCCCAGGTGAACCCTGTTATTCTCTGCAAATACCACCTCTCCAGGATCGCTCACTGGTCCCCAGGTAGGGTCGTCCTCTACACTGATGGTTCTGTTGACCCCGCTACAGGTAGGGCCGGGGCTGGTGTCTACATCTCCCGTCCTCATGCCCCTGAGCCTATCAAACTGTCTCTCAGAGTTTCTGACGGGGCATCCTCCACTCAGGCTGAACTAATAGCCCTCCTTGCTGCCCTTCTCGCTGAGGAAGAAGCAGATGGTTTCTGCCCCTTGCTTGTCTGCTGCGATTCCAGGTCTGCTCTCGACGGGATCGCATTTGGATCTGGGGAAAATAAGGACCTCATCCTCCGAATACGAGGGTTAACATCCACACTTCAGGATGAAGGCCGTCCTGTGACATTCCTATGGATACCTAGTCATGTCGGTATCTTGGGGAATGAGGCAGCAGATGACCTTGCCAAGACTGGCTGCAACAAGGCCACACCTGACTACGTTGTTCCTCGAACACTCTTACAGATTAGGACCCAAATCCGCCGCAAACAGAGAGAAGCTCGGGAAGCAGCCATCCCCCTGGACTCCCCGCCCACATGGTACGATGTCCTCCGTAAACTTCCTGACTTCTCGTACGTCTACGGGAAAGGGTCGCGGAAGGGGGACGTGATTGCTGCCCGTATCATCATCGGGTATGACTTTGCTTGGGAGATTGGTATCCCCACATCCCCTGAGCAACGCTCTTGTGCGTTATGCAGAAGACCCGACAGCCGCACCCTTATCCACTACCTCCTAAGATGTCCCCACACACAACGCTTCCGTGACGCCTGCTGGACCACCACTCCACGACCCCCTGACGGAGACACGATGATCCTCCCAATACTGGCCAGATATTTTGTAAATAATATTAATTATGTGTTAAAGGAACATCCTTCCTTCCTTAGGCTTTAGTAAGCCCCTTTATAATATTTATACTGTATATACTTTTCACACTTGCCAGATGATTCTGGTGTCATTGTACAGGGGTACCTAGTGACAGCACTAGGATCCCGCTTCCTCTATCAAGGAATAAACAATTGAAATTGAATTGAATTATATAACCAGGTAATACTAAGGTCAAAAAAGGTGTAGAAAGTAAAAATGTGATGATTGATAGTAAATGTGACCTTATATGTGACACTGTGACCTTATATGTGACACTGTGACCTTATATGTGACACTGTGACCTTATATGTGACACTGTGACCTTATATGTAACACTGTGACCTTATATGTGACACTGTGACCTTATATGTGACACTGCGACCTTATATGTGACACTGTGACCTTATATGTGACACTGTGACCTTATATGTAACACTGACCTTATATGTGACACTGTGACCTTATATGTGACACTGTGACCTTATATGTGACACTGTGACCTTATATGTAACACTGACCTTATATGTGACACTGATACATGACCATTGAAAAGGGGGATAAAATATTTGAGTTAATTTATTTAGTTGAGGCGTTTTGATGGAGGTCACCCAGTTACCCCTTATAGGTCATCCCCATCACAGGTCATGACACAGGTCAAACTCAAGAGGTCACACACACACACACACACACACGTTATGAATACCTATTTTATATATTAATGTACAGTAAGTAATAGTAGTAAGTAGTTGCAGTAAGAATAAGTAATTATGTGTAAGTAGTAGCATTAGATTAGTAGTAGTAGTAGTAGTTGTAGCAATAGTAGTAGTAGTATTAGTTGTAATAGTAGTAGTGCATGAATACATGAATACTGATGATAACACTTTACTCAATCCTTAAACGCAATAATTCCCAGGCGCGTGTCTCCACTACCCGAGACGAGACAAAATAAATACATTCTCGTATTTAATTTCCAACGGCGGTGAGAGAATATGAATATCCTAGATCCTAGCCCTCTTACTACGGACGCTCCCGGCAGCCCAGCGGGTGTCCTGATTATATCAAGTGAGGCCTTACGTGACGCCCCGCCCTGCCCAACCGCCTTCACGCCCCTCCTCTCTCTGCCTCCTAATACCCTCCAGGGAGCTGTCGTACGCCTCACGGACATATTGTTACACCGTTAAAGGATGTTATATCGTACGCTACAGGAAATTATCATACATTCCAGAAAATTATTATGCTGTTCTCAAAAACCAATCTCATACAAAAAAACCCACCCCCACCTCCCTCCCACAAGACTCCTTCACTAATATCTACGCTACATTTCTCAAACTCCAGTTCATAGGGTGGCAGATAGCTCGTACCTCCACCTCCCGCCCCTTAATACACGAGGCGGTCGATGTATGCAACTTATCGATTGGTCATACCGTGTTCAACCTGGTACATCACGCTATGGTACACGATATTTACTCCTCCCTCTCTCCCTTCTGTGACCTGGGTGGAAGTGAGGGGTTATTTTTACCATCCGAGTGTACCTGATACCATAATGTTATCACCTAGAGTACCTGATACCATAATGTTATCACCTAGAGTATCTGATACCATAATGTTATCACCCAGAGCACCAGACACCAAGGAAAGTTATTCTCAGACCTACAAGCAAAATATTTCGCGGTTTGATTGCAAAGTTTACGGTCGGAAAGGAAGGTCGGAACTGAGTCGGTTTTCTTTCTCAGTCTCTCCCAGCTCAGGGTGTCTCAATATTTTCCCGTCTCTCTTAAGTTTTCTGGTAAAATAAACTCATCTTGGTAATTGTTTTAGTTCAGTATTGGGGCCTTTTTTTTCCATCGTGTTATTTTAAGCTAGGCAAAACAAGTAATTTAATCCAATCTACTTAACTAGTTTCATTAAGAAGTATTTATTAACAAGCACAAAAAACTAGACTACATATAATTTTACTTAATTATTTGTTCTTTGATCGCTGAGGAAGACTTGTCAAGAGGCACTTACTAACGGTCTATTGACAGGAAACTATTTATTTACATTTTTCATGTGACGTCATTCAGGGTGCTTTGTTGTCAGTCATATCAGTTAGCAGTTAAGAGTCGGACATATAATTTCTTAGATTATCCATGTTTTTTTTCTTCTTCATATCAATCAAGCTCAATACTCAGTAATGACCCACACAGCTGATTAAACAACTAACTAACTACCAATCTGTGTGTAAGTATCGTGTGGTGTCCAGTTACTGCAAGGGTCATTCACTGCTTTAGTCCGGAAACCCCCTTCGTACAATTCTCCCTTGACTAGCTGGCTTCTATACTCTTGGCACGGCTTGTTGAGGTTATATATTCATGTATCGGGGAGACATGTATCTATCTCCTCAACACATCTGAATACTCATACATATTTGGGTCTTTATAAACACTGGCTAAAAAAAAAATCGAAACACGAAGTTGAAGAATATTAATCGACGTGGACAAAGATAAATACGAACGCTAAACTATATTACATTATCACCATTCATCATTCTAATCATACCGAAACTAAAAAAAAATATATATATTGTTCCTGACGCGTCCACACACACTAAACATAAACTAAAGACCCATGAAAGTTTACATACCTCTTATTATTTGATCGGCTCCCCCAAACGTGTTGACCTTCCAGCAAGAACAAAACACTATATCATGCTCGAGTAACAGAGACCAGAATAAAATATTACAGGGTCACGACTTCTGGGTACGCATTATGAATTTCCGGTGGTGGATTTCAACGAACCACGACAATTAAAATTTTTCGGTACTGCAAGTTAGACAGATTTGGTTGTTTTGTCATTTACCAGTTACACTCGTCTTTTCCTGACTTCCTTTATCGGATTTGTTTCTTATTTATTAACACAAACTTGTCAATTAGGACCCAGTCGAAAATATAGCAGTGAATAATAGACATAACATTTAGCGAATCATGAAACGTTTATGGCGATGAAGGATACCTGTATGTACTGTATACCTGTGTCAAGTAGATTACTATGAGTCACAGCAGGTTTTGAGAAGTGTCAGGTGTTTAATTTCACTATACTAGAAACATTATCTCACTCGAAATGGTTAACTCGTCCATGTTAGGCTCCGTCTAATCTCTAAATTGAGTCAATGACCTGAAATGGAATACAAATAGGCCTACAATATATTAATTTAGCGAAATATAAATTCATTGGACCGATATGGAACGCAAATGGACAGAAATTACACAACCCTTTTCTGTATATCTAAATACTTTTTTTTTATGTATGCGCAACAGGTATGATAATGGAGCTAATCCATTAATATTCAACCTAAAATATATCTGTCAAATAAAGATCTAAGTAAGAAACACAATCAAGAGGTGTCCTTACCTTCATTTTCCAGATAAATTGACGTTTTTCCTTCGCCTCGAGACATGTTACTCCCCCAGCTCAGTATTGTATTTGTAAACACGTCATTTCATTTAGAGTTCGACAGAAAAAAAGGAAAATAGTTACCTAGCATAATCCTTTTTATCTAAACGTAAGACATAATAGTATAATATAAATTTTGACGTTGAGGAGATATAGATTCACAATATCCTGCGTTTTCAAATACAGACAGCTTTTATGTACTTAACAAGTTTGTAAAAAAAGGCTATTGTCAAAGGAAATGACGATAACCGAATACCTATTATTATTATTTCATGTAAATGGATGACCTTAATTCAGTCAAACTAACATAATGTAAAGATTTTAGGATAATTGCGTTCAATTGGTGTCATCCCCCTCCCAAAACAGCACAGTTTGAGGCATACTTAACAAATTTTGGTAGAAACTGGAATATTTTTCTTCATAAAGTCCTTATTTATAACTCAAAATTAAGTCGTACAGACAAAAAAAAATACATTATTGTATATGATCATAAAACTTGGGAGTAGTAACAAATATTCCCCTTATAATATACAGTACCCATTCCTATTGAGACACTATCTAGACTGAGCAAGTTATCACACCATACTTACCTCACCATGGAAGCTATACTTGTTGAATATGAGCCGATGTGATATCAGTCAGGCTCAAAGAATAACGCGTATATACCTGTCGCGATAATACACCATCAATCACAATATTTTAATACTCCTTATCTCGGAGGCCATTAATGTTGAAATTTGATACTATATTTGAGGAGGGGGGGGGGGTATATATAGCACGACACAGAAATGGTATCTTTAAACTGTGCTGACACGAGCGCCAGACGATGTGTTGAACGAACGAGTAAACAGAAGAGAACTTTACTACACACACACACACAACGTTTATAGCTCAGGAAACCGACCCTCTCTAGACTAAGATGGTGTAGCTACCCCTCAGGTGATTATTCATCTCCTTTAAACATCAATCCTTACGAGCCTTTAAAGCAAATTCACTTCAAAGGCCAAGGGGCAAATTCTCACAAGTTCGCACGATGGACATTCCTTATAAATGATGTCAGAAGCACCTCGCACCTCGATAACAAACTGAGACTCTACCTTAACTAGATACACTCCCTTAGCACTATGTACGAGACAAAAATACCTGCAATAACAAGTGAGTATTAACGGTATTACATTTTAGTTTGGTACTATAGTTAAGGGCATTAATTCACTAAAGAAGTTATTACAATTAGGAGAATAATTACACTGAAGAAGTTATTACATTTAGGAGAATAATTACACTGAAGAAGTGATTACATTTAGGAGAATAATTACACTGAAGAAGTGATTACATTTAGGAGAATAATTACACTGAAGAAGTTATTACAATGAATGAAATCAGTAATCTGTGTGTATAATCATGGCCAAAATTGTGAACTAAAGTGCGTGCGTGTGGCTGTGAGCGTGTTGTGGGTACGTACTACAGTTCACTCCTAATACTGAGACATTAATGCTACTTAAACTAATATGAGCATAATTGTACAACCCCTTTGTCATTTGATTTGGGTTAGGTTAGGAATGGTATGGTTAGGTTTGGTTCTTTCGGTTAGGTTACAGTGTTTGGGTTAGGATAGGCTAGGATAGTTTTTTTTTTGGGGGGGGGAGTTAGAACAGGTTAGGTATAGATTAAGTTATTAAAGTTAGGTTATATTATCTGGTTTAAGCCAAGTAAACTTATTTAGGTTATGTTACTTGGGTTAAGTTAAATTGAGGTAAACATCAATAGCCAAAGTTGTTATGGTGGTGGATCCTATAAAATGGCTCCATGATCTAGTAGTCCAAGATGAAAAGATAAAACTGATTGTCTAGGTCCCGGGAAAAATGACTGAGGGGGAACCGGTAATCACGACTGATCGATTTACTAAGCCAGTGATGAGAAGGAATGTCCTTCTAACATTTTGAATATTGTTTTGTTGTTCAGAGACTTTGTCCACCTGCTGCGAATGGGAACCTAATTTCACAGATGAGGAAGTGAAAGCGATCGAGTGTAGTGCCAGCCAAGCGTTCTAAATGTGTACTGAAAGTATAGTATTCAGTGTGGTGTATCTACACTACCAATGAGACCTGTTTTCATGTGACTATATACCTGCTCTTGTTGTGTCTGTTTCCTTGTGTGGCGTATCATTCGTGACCTGCAACTCTTGCGCAGTTTTTCTTTGTATATTCGTAAATTATATGCGGGCTTTCCAGCGTTAATTCTCTGCACGTAATCTTGCAGTAAAACTTTCAGTACAGTATTTCTCGAATTGGTAAAGTTTAGATGCGCAGTGTTTTATTGCCGACCTTATCTTTTAGAGGTAAGCTGTTTCAAATTAATCATAACCGCTTCGATATTAACTTTAAGTGAGAAATTCAAGCGTTCACCTGGGGGAGTCGATTGCTTCGGGTTCACGAGTCTGAATGAATCTCGGGGTTCGTGGTTCAGAGGGAGAGGCGAACGGACTTTAGTAGTGGACTGTACTATACATGAATACATACCACTTATTATACATATATACATACAAACATACATACGAATATACGCTGTACATACATAAGGACATAATTGACTGGTTAATGGAAGGATAAACATAAGTTGGCTTAAATGAACCAAATTAAAAATGCTTTAAACTTTTTATCCCCAGAACTACTGATGGTTGAAACAGTCATCATTATTTAACAGTAAACATGACGAGCCTTCAGTGGAATTACATGTAATTGTATTCACATGGTAATTATTGTTTTATATCATCTCGTGAACTGTAAAGGTTTTAATTTAAGTAAAAACAACAGACAATTTGCGGGTTTTTTCTTCGGTTACGATTATTTCAAGCTAACTAGACCAATGTTACTTAACTCTATGATAAACCTGTATTTAAATCTGGTGACTCATCATTCAGCGACGTAGGTATATTTTCTGAACCTTGCTTAATGTAAACAAAAATATACAAAGAAACTCAGTATCGTGCTGGCATCCTGACAAATTTATCACCATTCTCTCTGTCCAAGAAGCTATACTTAGAGAGATGTAGCTTTGTCAATAAGCACAAGGTTAGTGCTGGCAGATAGCGGGAGAACGTGTAGGCGTTTTCTGTCGAGTGGAAACACCAGGCGTGACTTACTGCCTGCATTAACTTTTTTTCTTTATTGCATGACTTTGTTAACAGACAGTTTACTAAGAGTCATTTTTAGCTCTCACTTACGGTCTAGTTCACCAGAATAAATGACCTGAGAAGGTTGTAGCTTGGTGGAATACCACGCTAATGAGCAGTTTACTCTCATACGGAAAAGATCATACAAGATTTATCGCATGAGAGGCAAAAATTCCTCTAATTAGACAGAGCGTAGCGTGTTGGGGCGAGCAAGAACAGCAGGCAATCTATCCACAGGCGGAAGACCATGAAAGGCGGGGAGTTTTGTTTACTGTTTCCCTCATGGAAGTGATCTGATTGGGGGAAGGGAAAGGGGCCGTGTCAGAGGAGGGGGCTAGAGTTGGCAGGATGGTATTTTTCTTTTTGTAACATACGTGTATATGTGCGTTAATAAAAGACTTTTATAGCAACTCTACGGGGATACAAATATAGCGTTATACCATCTACGAACCCCTGCGCTTAAATGTAAAAAATTTCCGGAACGCTTGGAGAATTTTAATATAAGTTGGCATGGCATTCCTCTATAGTTCCATGTATTATAAACGTCTTCTTGATGCAACACAAAAACCCAAAATAAGATCTTGTGTCAACTGTGAAACTCTGATATGACTCCTTAACCAAGTAGCTGTTCTCTCTATAGGAAGAATCAATAAAATTAGGCTAGGATATATTACGAATTAATTATCTCCCTTAGCGCCCGAACAGTAGAGAAAGGTAGAGGGTGGGGTACCAAATTCCGATGCCAATAGGAAAAAGTCTTTTGACCCTAAAATGTTCATCCGTCCGTTTGTTTGTTTCTGTACTGTAAAGGAAATCATAAGGACCAGAATGTTTATTTATGCTATTAATATCAGCCATCACAGTGCCAAGGTCAAGTGCCAAGATAAAGGTCACTGATGAACACAATTATTTCTTTGTTATGGTCGCTTTTATGTGTGTTTGTGTTATTGAATTATTTTTTTATAATTGTCATCTCAGTTCATCGCTCACATAAAGGCAGAATATAACTTTACTACGGGAATACCTAACCTAAATTAACCTAATCTAACCTAAGCTAACCTAAATTAACCTAATCTAAACTAACCTAAAGTAACCTAACCTAACCTAACTTAACCCAATCTAATCTAACTTAAGCTAACCTAAATTAACCTAATCTAAACTAACCTAACCTAAAGTACCCTAACCTAACTTAACCTAACCCAATCTAATCTAACCTATATCACCAACAGAGCCAGCCAACTTCCAGAGGTCAGTGCCACATAGGGCCAAAAGCTGGTAACTTGGCACTAACAGGAAGCTTTAACACCCTCGATCACACCGTAATATCATCACACCAGGTGGGCCGTGTTAGCTCACCACTTGACGCCTCCTGACGGTGTAGTCGTAGTGGACGCTTGTAACTGGCTACTGACTCCGGTTTGATCTGAAGGAGAGGTTGGCGATGAGGTTTAAAATGTCCTCTGTAGTTTTATCCTTAATTTTAAATGACATAAAAAACTTTCTCGTTAAATCGGAATAGCATAAATAACTTTCTCGTTAAATCGGAATGGCATAAAAAACTTTCTCGTTAAATCGGAATAGCATCAATAACTTTCTCTTGAAATCTAAATGACCTAAATAGCTCGTTAACTTACAATAGTATTGCTAACTGTTCACTTGGATTCAGATTGACCAAATTACCCTCTGTGGCGCCTTAAATGAACCCCCCCCCCCAACCACCACCATATTGCTTTAAGACTCTGAACGAAACCAAGTTACTTTCTCTTGGGAAGTTTAAACGCCCGTAGTTTGTTAAGACCGAACGGACCAATTACCGTAACTCGGCTTTAATTACTTTCACACACACACACACACACCAGTAATCTCTCCAGGGAAGGAAATCTTAGGTTAACACAATTCCTTCCTCTATAACTACGGACATTACCTTAGTTTACGCGGGAGGTGGACGTCCGTGAAATGCCCCAAGCACGAACGGTCGGTGTCCTTGACTGGGGGGCGGTGAGTGACTGTCCTTGCGTAAAGTATTTGTTGTGAGAGTAAAAAATATCCTGAGTGAGTGAGGGAGAGTGAGTGAGGGAGAGGGAGTGAGGGAGAGGGAGGGAGAGTGTGTGGCCCCGAGCACTCCAATACAGAGACTGACATGAGTCTTCCCCTCCCTCTGGCTCTCTCAGGCCACACCCACACTACCAAGACATACACACACACACACACACACACACCTTCCCTCCCTCTCTCCCACAAGATTATTTACAAATATCTATACTACCCTCCCTTCCTTTTATTTTATCTCCCCTTCCTCCTTCCCTTGTTCCTTCCCTCCCTCCCTACTTCCCTTCCTCTATCATTCTATCCTCCCTCCTCCCCCCTTTCCCTCCCTTCTTCCCTCCTCCAATCTTTCCCTCCCTTCTTCCCTCCTACCCTCCCTCCTCCAATCTTTCCCTCCCTTCCTCTCTCCTCCAACCTTCCCCTCTCTCTCATTCTACCCTCCTACCTCCCTCCATTTGTCCACACACTCTCCGGTCTCTCTCTCCCTCCCTCCCAGACAGTCACGCACATATGGAATTTCGTACACCCACACCTATAGCTGTACAGTCCCTGGATACCTTGTGTGGTATATGAGTTGTTTACATAGATGAGTTATTGTTTTGAGAGATTATATAAGTCTCTCTCTCTCTCTCTCTCTCTCTCTCTCTCTCTCTCTCTCTCTCTCTTTCTCTTTCTCTCTCTCTCTTTCTCGCTCTCTCTATAGATGACTCACAGGGAAATTGTACTTTGAATCGATGAGAAAATAGCTTAAATGACATACTACCCGGGAACACGTGCACTCTCAACCCAACACGAGATCCAGCTACCCCCTTTGTGTGTGTGTATGTGTATTTGTGTGTGTGTGTGTGTGTACAGGTGTAGTGGTGCCTAGTATGCGTCACACTGGTGAAATATTCATCCATCATCGAGTGGTATGTGAACATCAGTGTGTGGTATGTATGTATGTATGTAGTAAATATGGTATATGTGTGTGTGTGTGTGTAGGTAGTCAATATGGTATGTGTGTGTGTGTGTGTGTGTGTGTGTACAGTAGTTACATGACACACTGGGGTTTCTGAATGATCCATCCTCCTGTCAGCGATGGTTGTGTGTACTGTTTAACACACACACACACACACACACACACACACACACACACACACACACACACACACACACACACATTCAACGTCTCCTGTACACATTATGCTCAACAAAACTCCTGAAACCTGACGAAAGAGTTGATGGCGTCTGGCCAGTGTGTGAGGCGGCCTTGGGAGGATTGTTTCATCATCTTGAATCACCTGAATCATCTTGAATCACCTGAATCACCTTGAATCACCTGAAGATTATCCATCCTAACGCTACCTGGGGAGGTTAGGTTAGCGTTTAGAGAGAGAGAGAGGTCAGTGAGCAGGAAATCAGAGAGAGAGAGAGAGAGAGAGAGAGAGAGACTGAAAATGCCCTTCACCGGTAACTTTGACCTTACTGCTGCACTTAAGAATTTAACTTGACCAATGTTCAACAAGTTACGAGATGTGTGTGTGTGTGTGTGTGTGTGTGTGTGTGTGTGTGTGTGTGTGTGTACCCATACTTAACCACCTACCGTACGTAATTTAACAGACGACCTATTTAAAATAATTACCATACCTTAATTAACGAAAAAATAATAATAAAAAATACCAGTTACTTAGATCGTACAACAAAAATTCATTTATAAACACTACAAAGTTCATAAAAGTTGATACATTAATATTTTCATCGGGGCCACAACCAGAGAGCTTACCTGTATAAACTTGGGGTAAATAAACGTCGCTCTAAGACGATCTAGGCGAGGCGTCCCACTCTGATCACCCTGATAAGGACGAGTTTGTGTGAGGATCCTCCTTCTGTTATCCCACTCCTTCGTCAGTGAGAGTCAGGTTCAGTGTGACTACTTGGTCTAGCCAGAGTCAGGTACCGCTGGGGAGCATGACCAGCCCAGCTACCTCCCACACGCACACCACACAAGGCACTGGCGGCGCTTCTGGTGTGGCGGTGACAGTAGCTAGGCTTGGCTTGGCTTGGCACGACGCCCCCCCCCCTCCTTCTTCTAGAGCTCAAGCTTCGCCTTGCACTATCTGCGCGAGTGGAAAAAAAAGATTAATCACGAATCATTAAATCAAGCACTCCTCGCCACTAAACCAGTCACATGAAAGACCCTCTTTTCTATTGTGTGTGGTGGCGGCAGCGATAATTCTGGCGCCTGGTTCGTGTGAATAAGTGAAGAATATCTGAAGTATCGGGAGGGTGGGTGCCGGGTACGTGGGAGCTGTTGGCTGTGTTTATGGTGTGATTTACACCTAACATAATCTGTTTATTCAGGTGACATGTTTGGTGTGTAACATGTTCTCAGGAGTTAGGTTTAGGTAGAGGGTGAGGGAGAGGAGGTGTTAGGGGGTGGAGGGAGGGGGTACTGGTGGGTCGACGATGAAGGTAGTGATGAATGGCTCATAGCCAGACACACTATCATGCGGGCACCCACACCTCTGTCCCACACCCTTATCCACTCTGTCCAATACTGTACTGCCCTCCACCACTCCCGTCCATTACAAACAATAAAAAAAGACTCCCCTCATCCACTTTAGATCCGATTATATAAGTCAAATTAAGTGTGAATGGAGACGTCATCTTTCGAGATTATGTTGAATTCCATGAAAAAAAAAAGTGAATCTTTGCTGAAAATTTTAGGTCCAGAAACTCAGAGGTGCGTAAGATGGGTGTCCCTCGTAAGTGAAAATGTAAGAACAGGTTTAACTAGATCGTAAAACTCTTGAAATGCTGTTAGGATTAAAATTTGAAATCCACTTTTAATCTATTTATGCCCACTACTACCCCTCACCACCACCACCATTACCCCTATACCACCACTGCTACCAGTCATCACCACTATCACCACCACCACGACCCCTATCAGCGCAACCTATGTAGTCTTACAATTAAGTTTGGGTGACATATGGTGCATACCTGAGCGGGGCAAACCTCATCATCCTCATCATCATAACAAACAGGTAATTAGCCGCGCCATCTCCAAGGAGGACATCCAATTATACCCTCTGTCATTATGGGGGCGTGGTGGTGGGGGTGGGAGGGGGCAGAGGCGTTAAGAGGGAGGGAAGGGGTGAGGAAGGGAAGGGGAGAGGTGAGAGGGGAGGGTAAGCGTAAGGGAGGGAAGGGGTAGATTAGAAAACGAGGAAAAGTTGTTTCCGTCAGATCCCGTCACAAAGATTCTCACAGGTAAGAGTTTGTGATATTACCGCCATGAAAGTTCTACCGATATAAAAAAATACAAAATGACATCAAAATTGCCCCGAGACTCTATCACAGTTTAAGGTGAATATTTTTACCACACAATCATCTGAAACTACGAATCCAAAGGCAGTTCGCTCTATCAAGGGACTTTCTATATTAGAATGATATACAAGGCGTTTTCTATTAGTTACTGAACTCTACATCAGAACGGGGGCCTTTTTTCAATACCTATAACCCTGAGTCACTTCACTTTTCCTTCGTAGTGTCCATGCGATAGGTACACCAAATATCATGTATTTTATTTTTATTTTTTGGTAGTTACAGTGTTTGTGGATTTTTTTATTTAAAGAAAAACACTGTAGGATGTTGCCCCGCGTCCATGTGTGTGTGTGTGTGTCCAAGGGTCCTTCACCTTATTGCTCCCTCTCATGCACTCACAGTTCCATCTGACACTGGGTTAGTTACGTCTGATTAATATTTGAGGTCACACTCGTATCGTAAAATGCTATTTAATGTTCGGGTACATAATATATGAAGAATGCCTGAATAGATATTTAACACATATCACAATATACAATGTTCTACAGTGATTAACCTTTGGAGGTAAGGACACAGGGGTACAAAACCAAATGATATGACATACATGTTTTACAAGTCTACTTTTTTCATGTTAGTTGAACCCGAGCTCTTCCGTGACCCCAGGCCCTCGTACCCTATAATCACGGCCAAGGTTATTTCCTCAAATTGTTTACTTTTTAATTCTAAGTGAATTTTACCTGAGTCACAAAGTTTCGTACAATGAATATTCTTCGTAACTGAAAATGTATATGACATAACTTACTGCTACAATATGAATCTTTTTGCCTCAATAAGATGAATAGGAATTTGACAAAAATGTTGGGTAATAATACCGAATATTTTAATAGTTTAGCCAAGGAGACGTTCATCACATAAGTACAAAAATCGTGTATATAACTCATGACTGAGGATCGACACTATCAATTATAATTACCTGTTATGGAGTGTTTCCCGCAGACCTTCCAGTGTTCAGGGAAAGACTGGGGTGCTTACTGGATTTATTTCCACAACCCAGAATGCAACAAATGTGTGGCGTCGCTATAACAACTACAACAACAGCCACCAAGCCACTAAAAATAGAATGAAATGAGCCGACGCCCGTAAGACTCCACTTGTTTACTATCTCAGGTGGTCTCCCAGGTTCCCGCGCTTACCCACAATTCTCCTGAATAGTGACGCTAGAGTTTGAGGAATTAATGATTTTTTTTTAATTAGAGTTGATGGAATAGCTTAATCACTAACCTCGTTACATGCTTAAAGACCTTAGTTGTTGAAGCACAGTAATAACATTATCGTCAACGAAGCCTTAAACAATTTCAATATAGACGAGACAGGAGCTACTTAAAACAGAGACTCAAGCACGGGTCCAAATAAATTGACCAACGAGTACGTTGTATCACCACAAGCCCGTCACTTTTAAGACATGCATTTAGGATAAACGAATGGACATCTAGAAACACAGACTTGTCGCCTTCACCCAGATTAAACAAAAATAAGTAGAATATTTCTGTTTACCCTAAAATAAACAAGTTTTCTATGGCAGGACACACTTCCTATGGAGGACACCAGCAGATGGCACTAGGACCGCTGAATAATATTGACTCTTAGCATTACTTGAAAGCAGGTTTACTTGTTTGGTGTCGTCTTATGACTAACTAATTTAGAACCCTCCTCCATGGTACTTTTGTTAATATTAATTAACCTGTATCATCTTACTCATTTTTCTGATAGTGTGGGGTCCTTCTGAAATACGAAAAAAGCAAATCCGCCAGGAAAAACCTTAATAAGTGCAAATAATAATGTTTTATAAATATTGTATAGATAAAAAAATTATGTAATCTGACGAGTTACATAAAAATTATATCTTAATTGGAGAAATATAGGTTATAAAACAACATTTAATACTGGTGTACCTGTATTGTCCAATGAAGTTAATATTTGTATTCAGGAGTTTTATCTACATTTCAACAAGAGATATAAAATGTAATTATAAAACTTGATGCTCCATGCATACGTAAAGACATTATTATTGATGTTAACTGAAGCTGTCCTTAGTTCCTGTTGTTTTAATTTGTTTTCGCACTTCAGGACCACCCGGTGTTTCTCATCTCCCACAAGTTTGTTTTCATTCTTGTTCAGCTAAAATGGCGACCATCACAAGGCTGGGAAGAACAGCTCTCCGGCTCAACAATGTCTTATTTCGACCAAGAGTCTTGAGAATTGCTACTATTTCGACGTCCAAGAAGAATAAAGACACCATTACTATTTCAGACGCCGTGGTTGACCATGGTAAAACCAAGACGGAGGAGGCCACAGTCGAAACCAAAAAGGTCAATTTATAAAAGTACAGGTGTATATTTTTAGACCATAATATTGCTCATAATCTATGTATTCCCGAATTTAGTTATTTTATTAAGTTTACTGTAATTTGTATGTGGTAATGTTTTTGTTTGTTTCAGGGGTGACACTACATCACAAGGTGTCATCCAATTTGGACAATCATCTGTTTTCTGCTATTTTTTTACTATCTTAGTTAAATGATCAGGTTAGGTTAAACTAGGTTACATTAAATAGCATAAAACAGACGACCGTCCAAATGGGATGTAACCATATCACACTATTGTAGAAAATCGAAACGACGCAGCACAGAACCTATTAGAACCTAACCTGTGCATTGTCATTTAGATTTTCTTACTCTCATCCAAACAACATTTCTAGACAAAATTAAGGAATTCAATCCAATATAAATTGTAATAAATATGCCCGATGACGTAGTCGTTCGTTTCTCGTTTAAACAAAAAACAGTGGACGCTGCTGTATAGCAAACAATGTGAACCAAAACTTGGTCGCCACGGGAGATCTGATGGTGCCATAATTATATTAAATAATTTATTTCTGCCATATAATAAGTGTTCACCAGTGTTTTTGCTCCATTAGTATTCCTTTCTGTCATGCCCTGTCCACTAACAAGTAATTTATGACTGAAGGATAGGCTAAAAAGATCATTTTATGCTATAACATGAATTTAATATTCAAAATATTTTTTTTTATGGTGATTTGAAGAAATATAACTTTTATTTCTATGAGAAATGCTTATTTATGGAAATATGATCCCCTTAACACTAGCAACGACAATGATTTCTTCAGGCTGAGCTACCGAGTGGGCTTTGTTTTTCCTCAACACAGCCTGTATGCTTTCAGTGAATTGGTGAAAACTGTCACTGATGTTTAAGATTAGTAGAAATGAACCACAAGCTCTATTGGTAATACTTGATGACAGTACAATATTGTTGTGGTGGTGCCTCTTAAAATAAAGCATTACTACTAGCTATCTTTTAAGATTATGGATACCTTCTCATGTAGATTATTTGACAAAAATTATTGGTAAATGTTTTACTTTACTTGTAAAGCTATTGCCACTTGCTTAACTTACTGGAGCATTCTCACCAAAAACTTCTGGAATGCTATAAGCACTATGCATTCTGAAAAATGTGTGCCAGACCAAATTAGGAAAAGAAATTTACCCGTATCGGCTTGTGCCTTAATTTATTAGAGAAGTACCGGGCAATGACAGCTTTGCTGGACATATTATTACAGAAACTTATGTTCCTTATAATCATTCTTTTTCAATGAATTGTGCCAGATTTTAGCTACTGTAATTGGATCCACTCCTACCTTTGTAGAAATAGCTTTTTTCATATAATTATTTGTTTGTAATGTCAAGTCAGCTTTGAACTTGTGTATTTACAATTTATACTTATTTAACTTTTATTACAGAACTGGATTAGTTGGGGCTTCAGTTACGAATCAGAAGTTAAGGACAACACGTTAATGCATTTGACCTTCTTCTTTGGTGTCACTCTTTGTCTTGTCACCACAGGCTTTGTCTGGACTTACCTGCCAGATTTCAGGTATTATAATTAGTTAATATTTTATTATTATTACCATTTTGACAATTATTGTATAAATAAATTGATGGGCCATTTTCCAGTAAGTGGAAAATTATATAAGGGAACTGATGAAAAAATATGGTACGTTATGAGAATTGAAGCAATTCAGAATACTGTATTAACAATACCTTTGGAGTGAGTTTAAGTAATATGATGACTTCAGTATATAAGTCTGGTAATTAGTATTTAATATTTGCATATTATAAGCCAGTCTGTTTTCAGTATACATTGCTAGAAGCTATTTGCTGCCTTTATGTTCAATGTAGCAATTTTTTGATGACAGCCACATAGTTCTAGGTGTTAATTTTTGTATGTAGTTGTTGGTGACAAAAATTGCAAGTGTTTACATTTGTTAAAAACTTTGTTCCAAGTCTCTGACACAAGCATTTGTAACTCTACTTGCTGGGTCATTTAACAGATATGGTGTCTCGGCCTTAACCCATGGGATGTGATAGGGAAAGTCTTGATGTAACTTTATGCTATCCAGTGAAAAAAAAAATGGGGATGAAAGACATTGCTACCTGTAATGTGTACTTTAATATAATTATATGGAGCTATTGTCAGACACAAAATTTTAAAAATTACCTGAAATGGGCCAGTCTTATCCTGTCTTGTCAGTAGCTATTACAGTGTAACTCTATCCCAAACTAGAATTTCAAATTGCTTGATGCAATAAAAGGCAGAATATTTGCTGCCATATCTATTTCTTGAAATTGCAGCAAGAGAGAAATATTTCTAGTAAAAAGACATTAATTGTTGGAGGAGATGAGGCCAATTTACATTGGTGGGAGTGTTTGTACGTAAAGAAATTGGTTATTGTCCTCTGAAACCTGCTTCCTGGTGGAGGGCACCTAGCTAGGGATGTGAAGTTTATCCTTTATTTTAGCCGAGCCTATAATCTGACAGCTTAGATACCTTTCTTAGGTAAATCCCACCAATTGAAATGTAATCCCTCACTGCCTGCATCACATACTAGCTATTTTAGACCCATAATACAGCTTATTTACAGTACTGGTGAAAAGGTTGATTACAAATATGTTTGCTTGTGGTGACTGGTTAGTATAACATAAAAATTTAATCTACAGAATGATGGACTGGGCACAGCGTGAAGGATACTTGGAACTGCGTCGGAGGGAGGAATTAGGTCTTCCACTCATTGATCCAAATCTTATTGCTATTGACAAGATAGAGATGCCCGACGATGAAGAACTTGGAAATACAGAGATCATCATCTAAAGAATATTTACTGTACAGTCAAGTTTAAATTGTATTGTTACTTTAGATGTATGGGCTGCCCAATGAAACTAAGAGTACAGTAAGTTGCTATGGATAAGAGCTGGAAAATTTTGATAGCATTCTGAACATAGATGAGTTTTGTTCAAGGTTGTAAATAAATGTTTAAGATAATATATATTAATTATTATTATTATTATCTTATTATCCTCCTAACTAAGGTTAGTCTGCATAGTGTAACTTAAATATGCCATAATTGAAAGGACTTGGATTTGAAGTGTATGAAAAGTGAAAGTAGATTTTGAGAGCCTGGTGGACTTTTTGTAAAAGCGGTTATATGTTCCTAAGATAATAATACCCTGTACCACGAAACATTTTGGTGTACAATAGACCATAATAAATTTATTGATATACCTGTACTGTACATACAGTACAGTGATAATTTTTTATGGTACAGTACTTGGAGAAACCGGATGAGATTTGAAACAAAATTAAGTGTAAAATCCTATGCAGACATCTATAATACTGTAATTAAACTGTATTACATTAGTAATACTGTACTGTACATTGATGCCTATTATATAATTGCAGATATGCTCTTAAAGAAATGCCATAGGCATAATGGGTGCAAAAGCCTAAATGTGGAGAGGAAGAGAGCCAGGGGAGAAGTAAGAAATGACGGTTAGGAACCTGACCAAAGACTAAGAGAACATGCAGCAGGGGTGAGCTACCATCACAGAACTGCAGCTAACCCACGCAAGCATGGAATTAAGCTGTAAAATTATGTCCTCAAACAAGCAAACAAATGTAATTAAGGTGTAGTCTGCAAAAATTGGACCAGAGTCTAGGAGAGAACTGGAAATTACACAGCTTGGAACTAGGGGGGGGGGACACTTAAATTAGACCGGGGTTATGAAATTTAACCCTCGGACTACATGGAATAAGACTAATTCAAGAATTAGTTTTCCTTGATCAGACTGTAGTTTATGTGAAGCACTTACTTGTCCTGGGGGCAAGAGACAGGAAATTTAATTGAGAATATTTTTTTTACTTGCCCTGACAAATGTTGAAATTTGCTTCCCCGATTTTCTTAGGGAAAAAGTTAAACATCTTAAAACATGTATTTCAACTCAGACCACTTGTGTCCATCTAAAAATGGGGTCAGTGGTGGTAACCCTTGTATGGGTGGTTATAACTCCTGTCACCTCACATCTACAGCTTCTTAGCTTTGTGGTTTCTTTGAACCAATGACAACTTGACAACTTTCTAATGGCGGGTTGGTGGCTTAAAGTGGAGATAAATTACCTGCATGTGACATAGGTCACTAGTCCTGGTACTGATGGACCTCTCTGGTTAAACATGTATGGGAAGGCGAGGTGTTGCAGCACCAGACAATTTCCTGACATGGTATTTACCTCAAAATATTAGCTTGTCCACTGGGCAAATGACCATGAAAAACACTTGCCCAGCCCTTACTCCAGGCATGGTAAAAAGAATATCTATCCATACTATGAATTAATGACACCAGAGACAAAAGATTTTTGACAACCTTATGGAGACAACACTCGTCATATTGCTCATTTTTTTTAAATTTCATCAGGCCCATCTAGATATGGTTTTTTACAGCATATACAAGATTTTTCAGTAAGTTCAATTTTGTCAAAGCAACAAGGACTTAAAACTAACAAAATAATATTTTTGTATTAATTAATCCCAGATGGAGTATAATAATACATCTTGTGCATTCATTTTTTTTATTTGTCACACACACAAACACACGCATGCTTAAAGCTTCCTGCAGAGAGACAAGGAGTTGCGCCTCAACCAGCTTGAGCGACGTGATCCTCCCTTTGTCTTTAAGTGGCGGAATCCACGTCCCAGACCACGATGTTTTTACCAGCAGATGTCTTGCCATGCATTTCCCGGAGCCCATGTGTAGGATTACACATCCAATTGATTGAAGCATCCTTCATAATGTTATTATGGCGAATGTGAAGCACAATCACCTTGTAGTATTTGAATGTAGAATCTTGGGCAACCCAGTAGCTGTTCAGCACACGCAGGCTGCCAAGTCTCCGGCCTGTACGCTCTTATGGACATAGTTAACGAGATTTCATGCACATAGGAGTGACTTCCTCAAATCTGTTTAACCAAAGAGATGCTACCTCATGTGCTGATGATCATGCAATCCTATTAGCAGATTTGTGAAACTGGTGTTACACAAAATTATAAAAAATTTCAAATTTCATGACCAATATCTATAGGTTGAATATATGAGTTTTTATGGTCATGTTGAATAATCATTGACAGCCTGTTTCCAAAGTGGCTACCTATCATGTCATCTGTACTCACATAGAACTGACAATATCTTACTTTATGATTCTTCACTGGTTCTTGCACACCATGTTACAGAATTTTTCCACGCTTGTGTGGGTTAACCTTGATTATCCCCGATGGCAACTGTTAGGTAAAACTTGAACAGGAGGTCCCTCTGCTCACCACTACAAACCCAGGGCACCAGACCAGAAAATGCAACATAGCTAGACAGGGGATGGGCACAGTTCAGACAATTCCTAATCGGAACTTGGAGTGGGGTTTCCTCTTAAAATTTAATATATGGCAACCTAACAATAACAAATGCCAGATTTTAGTTTTCAGAGTACTCCTTTGAAATTTCAAAAATGAAATGTACACCTACAGTACATATAAGTCACATTGTACTAGTATTTATATATTTTCAAGAACAACTACCTGTAATTCATATTTATTTTATCCAAACATCTTATGCATATGGTGAAGACTTGAAATATACCAAGAAAAAAATTAATCTTAAACAATTTAAATAAAAATTTACCAATAACAAAAAGAATGTAAGTACAGTATACAAGTTTTTCATGAGGATTCACCCTCCCCCCCCCATTTTAAATGGGCAGAAAAGTTGGAAGGCATGAAAACTACCAAGGAACATACATACCTCAGCCAATGACTGCAAGTTATGGGTTGGCTTCAACTGGTTCACACCGTGGCTCTTGGGTTTACCATATGTGGCACCCTTGGGTACTGGGCGTTTGCGACCACCACGGCGAATACGGATGCGGTAGATCACATACCCTGAAGTACCAATCATCCAAGTTAAAATATTTGACAAACAGATACAGTACATCTTAAAATGTCAAGCAATGTTCAGAAAAAAAAAGGGTTTTGTTAGTCAACATAGCCACTCTGAGTGGTGCATTACCATTCATCCTTACAAAAAGTTCAATAAACAAATTACATAATATAACTTTAATGCCTAAAACCATTAGTGTTAACAAGAAAAATTACCTTGCTTTGCCTTGTATCCAAGCCTGCTGGCCTTCTCAGGGCGTGTGGGCCTGGGAGCACGGTGCAGCTTGTTCAAGTGTCGATACTGCCAGGCACGTATACGCAGCAAGAAGCGCATGACATCGCTCCGCTTCTTTCGGTAAATCTCTTGCATGTACTTGTAAGCGTCTATCTTGATGCTTGAGACCTGAGCAAGGGAAATACTTTAGGACACAAACTAAAAGTACATACCTATTATGGTATTACTAAGCTGAAATCAGAAATGGATCCTGCAAGCTATACCCCAAGATTATACTTGTGGCCAAAATGCAGTTTCGTTCACCATGATTTCTACTGGGTAGTACAGGCTGTAATTGAATATAATATGGCAACCTTTCAATAATGTCAGAATTTAGTTCCAGGAACACTTTCGAAACCTCACAAACAAGATGTGTACACCTGTAGTATATAAGTCACTGGAAGTCAGTGGTTCTTAAGGTTCCTCTCATGCTGCCCCCATATGCTTTTTACCAACACTATCACACCCACCACCCCATTATTTGAAATAAATTTATTCAACTTTTTTATTCAATTTACACCTTATTCCAGTATTAACATACAGTACTTTAAAGATGAACAAACAATAATTTTATCCATGCCCTGTGTATATGGGGAAGACTGAAATATACTGTTTAACTAAGGAAAAAAAGTAGTCATATAACTTTACTGAAAATTTCCTTGTAATAAAAAAAAAGAATGTTAGTATATATGTTGACACCCCCCAACCTTGTGTCCCCAAGTTGGAAGGCATGAAAAATACCAAAGAACATACATACCTCAGCCAATGACTGCAAGTTACGGGTTGGCTTCAACTGGTTCACACCGTAGCCCTTGGGTTTACCATATGTGGCACCCTTGGGTACTGAGCGTTTGAGACCACCACGGCGAATACGGATGCGGTAGATCACATACCCTGAAGTAACAATCATCCAAGTTAAAATATTTGACAAACAGATACAGTACATCTTAAAATGTCAAGCAATGTTCAGAAAAAAAAAGGGTTTTGTTAGTCAACATAGCCACTCTGAGTGGTGCATTACCATTCATCCTTACAAAAAGTTCAATAAACAAATTACATAATATAACTGTAATGCCTAAAACCATTAGTGTTAACAAGAAAAATTACCTTGCTTTGCCTTGTATCCAAGCCTGCGGGCCTTCTCAGGGCGTGTGGGCCTGGGAGCACGGTGCAGCTTGTTCAAGTGCCGATACTGCCAGGCACGTATACGCAGCAAGAAGCGCATGACATCGCTCCGCTTCTTTCGGTAAATCTCTTGCATGTACTTGTAAGCGTCTATCTTGATGCTTGAGACCTGAGCAAGGGAAATACTTTAGGACACAAACTAAAAGTACATACCTATTATGGTATTACTAAGCTGAAATCAGAAATGGATCCTGCAAGCTATACCCCAAGATTATACTTGTGGCCAAAATGCAGTTTCGTTCACCATGATTTCCACTGGGTAGTACAGGCTGTAATTGATAATATGGCAACCTTTCAATAATGTCAGAATTTAGTTCCAGGAACACTTTCGAAACCTCACAAACAAGATGTGTACACCTGTAGTATATAAGTCACTGGAAGTCAGTGGTTCTTAAGGTTCCTCTCATGCTGCCCCCATATGCTTTTTACCAACACTATCACACCCACCACCCCATTATTTGAAATAAATTTATTCAACTTTTTTATTCAATTTACACCTTATTCCAGTATTAACATACAGTACTTTAAAGATGAACAAACAATAATTTTATCCATGCCCTGTGTATATGGGGAAGACTGAAATATACTGTTTAACTAAGGAAAAAAAGTAGTCATATAACTTTACTGAAAATTTCCTTGTAATAAAAAAAAGAATGTTAGTATATATGTTGACACCCCCCAACCTTGTGTCCCCAAGTTGGAAGGCATGAAAAATACCAAAGAACATACATACCTCAGCCAATGACTGCAAGTTACGGGTTGGCTTCAACTGGTTCACACCGTAGCCCTTGGGTTTACCATATGTGGCACCCTTGGGTACTGAGCGTTTGAGACCACCACGGCGAATACGGATGCGGTAGATCACATACCCTGAAGTAACAATCATCCAAGTTAAAATATTTGACAAACAGATACAGTACATCTTAAAATGTCACGCAATGTTCAGAAAAAAAAAGGGTTTTGTTAGTCAACATAGCCACTCTGAGTGGTGCATTACCATTCATCCTTACAAAAAGTTCAATAAACAAATTACATAATATAACTGTAATGCCTAAAACCATTAGTGTTAACAAGAAAAATTACCTTGCTTTGCCTTGTATCCAAGCCTGCGGGCCTTCTCAGGGCGTGTGGGCCTGGGAGCACGGTGCAGCTTGTTCAAGTGCCGATACTGCCAGGCACGTATACGCAGCAAGAAGCGCATGACATCGCTCCGCTTCTTTCGGTAAATCTCTTGCATGTACTTGTAAGCGTCTATCTTGATGCTTGAGACCTGAGCAAGGGAAATACTTTAGGACACAAACTAAAAGTACATACCTATTATGGTATTACTAAGCTGAAATCAGAAATGGATCCTGCAAGCTATACCCCAAGATTATACTTGTGGCCAAAATGCAGTTTCGTTCACCATGATTTCCACTGGGTAGTACAGGCTGTAATTGATAATATGGCAACCTTTCAATAATGTCAGAATTTAGTTCCAGGAACACTTTCGAAACCTCACAAACAAGATGTGTACACCTGTAGTATATAAGTCACTGGAAGTCAGTGGTTCTTAAGGTTCCTCTCATGCTGCCCCCATATGCTTTTTACCAACACTATCACACCCACCACCCCATTATTTGAAATAAATTTATTCAACTTTTTTATTCAATTTACACCTTATTCCAGTATTAACATACTTTAAAGATGAACAAACAATAATTTTATCCATGCCCTGTGTATATGGGGAAGACTGAAATATACTGTTTAACTAAGGAAAAAAAGTAGTCATATAACTTTACTGAAAATTTCCTTGTAATAAAAAAAAGAATGTTAGTATATATGTTGACACCCCCCAACCTTGTGTCCCCAAGTTGGAAGGCATGAAAAATACCAAAGAACATACATACCTCAGCCAATGACTGCAAGTTACGGGTTGGCTTCAACTGGTTCACACCGTAGCCCTTGGGTTTACCATATGTGGCACCTTTGGGTACTGGGCGTTTGCGACCACCACGGCGAATACGGATGCGGTAGATCACATACCCTGAAGTAACAATCATCCAAGTTAAAATATTTGACAAACAGATACAGTACATCTTAAAATGTCAAGCAATGTTCAGAAAAAAAAAAGGGTTTTGTTAGTCAACATAGCCACTCTGAGTGGTGCATTACCATTCATCCTTACAAAAAGATCAATAAACAAATTACATAATATAACTTTAATGCCTAAAACCATTAGTGTTAACAAGAAAAATTACCTTGCTTTGCCTTGTATCCAAGCCTGCGGGCCTTCTCAGGGCGTGTGGGCCTGGGAGCACGGTGCAGCTTGTTCAAGTGCCGATACTGCCAGGCACGTATACGCAGCAAGAAGCGCATGACATCACTCCGCTTCTTTTGGTAAATCTCTTGCATGCACTTGTAAGCGCCCATCTTGACGCTTGTGGGACCTGAGCAAGAGAAATACTTAAGAACACAAACTAAAATTACATACGTATTACAATACTAAGCTGATATCAGAAAAAGGATTTTTTTTTAATCAACAGGACCATCTGAATCGTACAGTCTTTCATCATGAAATGCATATTATTTTGTATTGACTACATGACAAATTTTAAGGGAAGAGAGAAAATACTTTTTTGGAATTTTTCACTCAACTCTTCAGTGAGGTTTGTTTTCATGCTTAGGGAATAAATCTGGTGGAATCTCACAATTGTCCACAAGGCTTGTGTTATCTTGTTTTTTATAATCATGCTGGGGCATATACAGCTCAATCATTTAGAAAAGTGCCAGTATGAATCTTGTATCTTGGAGCACTAACAGGACAGCAGAGGTAATCCTTAAACTATAACTCAAATATGTTAGACCCACCTTGGATTATACAGTTCAGTTTTGCTCACCATACAGAACTGTACTACACATGAATATCACTCCCATGAAAGCACATTCAGGGAGACAAAACCGGTCCCAGGAATTATGAACCTTGAAAATAGATTAAGAAATTTTATTTGCATTCTCTTGTGAAACACAAGAGTGAGGGGTGGAGAACCTTATTAAAACAAAACATTAATCACTTTGAAATTCATCAGACCCATATGGACATTTTAACTGTGCTCAGTACCCGTACACAATTTTCTCATTAACTTCTTATAAAGTTACAGTATTTAATTTTGTCAAAGCAACAAGGACTTCAAACTAACAAATAGAATAATAGTATTTTTTATTAACCCCAGATGGAGTAAAATAATACATCTTGTGTACTCATTTTTTTTTATTAACCCGAGATGGAGTAAAATAATACATCTTAACGCTTCCTGCGGAGAGACAAGGAGTTGCGCTTCAACCAGCTTGCGCGACGTGATCCTCCCTTTGTCTTTGAGTAGCGGAATCCACGGCCCAGACCACGATGCTTTCTACCAGCAGATGTCTTGCCACGCATTTCCCGGTGCTTATGTGTATGATTACACATCCAATTGATTGAAGCATCCTTACGAATGTTATTATGGCGAATGTCAAGCAAGATAACTTCGTAGTATTTGAATGTAGAATCTTGGGCAACCCAGTAGCTGTTCAGCACACGCAGGCTACCAAGTCTTCGGCCTGTACGCTCCTATGGACATAGCAGTTAATGAGATTTCATGCACATTGCAGTGACTTCCTCAAATCTGTTTAACCAAAGAGATGCTACCTCCCATGCTGATAATAATGCAATCATATTAGCAGGTTCTGTGAAACTGATGTTACACAAAATTAGAACCATTTCCAAATTTCACGACCAATATCTAAAAGTTGAATATGAGTTTTGTCATGATGAATGATCTTTGACAGTCCTGTTTCCAAAGTGGCTACCTATCACAGGTGATCTGCATTCATGTAGAACTGACAATATCTTAATTCATGAATCTTCATTATTCTTACATATAGTTTTACAGCAATCTTCCACCCTTGTGTGGTCTAACTGAAAATTGTGCTGTACAGAGGATTCAACTTCTGGATACAGTGCCAGTTACCCTGAAGAGTGAGCAATTATGTTGTGCCAAAATCACATATATACTGTATAATAGACAAATAAGTGGTGCCCAACCTATAAATGCAAGCAGGCTGCATTGGTCATATGTAATGTAGACCATTCTTTAAAATAGGTAAGTGAATGAAATGTTTATCACCAGCTTACCAAAATCAATTATGAGAAAGACCAGCCTTAAATATAAGAATTAATATCAATGTTATTCTAAACAATCACTCAAATAATAAGACGGGATATTTTGTGTCACGGAAGGCTTCAACCTCAGTTTAAATGGGCAGAAAAGTTGGAAGGCATGAAAACTACCAAGGTAAACATACATACCTCAGCCAATGACTGCAAGTTACGGGTTGGCTTCAACTGGTTCACACCGTGGCTCTTGGGTTTACCATATGTGGCACCCTTGGGTACTGGGCGTTTGCGACCACCACGGCGAATACGGATGCGGTAGATCACATACCCTGAAGTAACAATCATCCAAGTTAAAATATTTGACAAACAGATACAGTATATCTTAAAATGTCAAGCAATGTTCAGAAAAAAAAAGGGTTTTGTTAGTCAACATAGCCACTCTGAGTGGTGCATTACCATTCATCCTTACAAAAAGTTCAATAAACAAATTACATAATATAACTTCAATGCCTAAAACCATTAGTGTTAACAAGAAAAATTACCTTGCTTTGCCTTGTATCCAAGCCTGCGGGCCTTCTCAGGGCGTGTGGGCCTGGGAGCACGGTGCAGCTTGTTCAAGTGCCGATACTGCCAGGCACGTATACGCAGCAAGAAGCGCATGACATCACTCTGCTTCTTTCGGTAAATCTCTTGCATGTACTTGTAAGCGCCCATCTTGACGCTTGTGAAACCTGAGCAAGGGAAATACTTTACAACACAAACTAAAAGCACATACATACAACAGTATTACTAAGCTGATATCAGAAAAGGATTTTTTTTATATCAACAGGACCATCTGTGTGGTGCATAGTCTTTCATCGTGAAATGCATATTATTTTGTACAGTACGGACTACCCGACAAAAAGTAAGGTAATGGTGTAGTCACTTTATTTGGAATTGATCAGTCAGATCTTGAATTCTGCAGTTCAGTTTTGGTCACCATACAGTATATACTGCACCACACAATATCACTTCCTTTGAAATCATTCAGATTGAGAAAACTGGTCCTACAAATTAGGAACTTTGAAAATAGATTAGGATATTTTAATTTGCATTCTCTTGAGACGTAGAGTAAGGAGTGGGCAAATTGTATTTTCGGACAACACATAAATCTTAAGAATTTTATCTTTGTTATCAATAGTTTAGACTACAGTATTTTAAGTCATATTCCAGTCAATTTTCACTAATGCACCCGTCTTTGGATATTAAAAATATTTGTCCGACGTTTTTGAGGAGTTCCTAACGAATTTTATATTCATTTCAGCCGGAAATCAATAGTTTTTGAGACCCCCACAATCTTAACGAAAAATTTTTCCGAATAAATCACAAATAAAAACCAAACCTAACCTGACCTAACCTAACATTATTTTTCCGATGAAACTCTGCAATTGACGTAAAATAATCTCTAACACAATGTCGGCACAGCTCTTCCACGTGTTCAGCCATGTATGGTTATTCTGGTATTGAAAAAATATAATCTCTACTCCCGACACACCCATGCATTGTTCATTGGCTAAGACAAAAACTCTTGCCTAATTATGTTTCCTATCGCTATAGCCAATAAGAAACACCAACACCGGGTCCGACTAATTACCTGTACCCAAATGTAGCCAAATATAGCCGGAATGAAGTCAAATAATGGTCCTAGATGAATAAATCGGACTGCCAATCACTTCTCGACTAGCATTTGGTGTCACGAAGTCACAAAAAATTGGTAAACTTAATTTAATCTGAGTTAATAGATAGAGTGCACGTTCTAACCTCGACTAGCATTTGGTGTCACGAAGTCACAAAAAATTGGTAAACTTAATTTCTCCTTTGACGTTTCCCTCGCAGATGTCCTAACCGACGGGCTCCCCCACCCACAGCGAGGGGTCCTCTTGAGAACCCTACACCAGGAATTTCTGGCTAAATAACCACTTCCAACCAAAATAAATACAAGACAATTCCATATATATCGTATTTCAAAATATGATCTTTGATGTTAATGTCAACCTAGTGTGACTAATGTGGTTAATGTAAATCTACCTAAGTTGGTGTATTAGTTATCACGAGGACCACACACCTACTGAGCAACACCTGTACACATAAATCTACCTAGCTCATGACCCCAGATAAAATATCTCACTACTTAATTATACAGCATTTAGTCCACACTAAGTGAAATAGCTCACTTTAGATAACAGAGGAGTTAGTCACTATCAAACTTTCAGCACCTTGTTTACCAGTACCAACAACGGGAGCCACATGGTGAACCTCGTTACAAGCTAGTCACAATTAATCAACTTTATCGTACAAGTTACACCTTAAATTGCAAATCTAACTGATGCTCGGTCACCAGTAATACTTTTAATCACAGACTAACCACGAACAGCAACAATAAGAGCCCCCCAAACACAATTATTTATTAAAGAAGCAACACACACTCACCCTCCCCGGGGCGGCGCTGTAAGAGAGGGTTGTGATGGCAGACTCCATCTGGCCAATGTGACGACTAGTGCGATGGTTCCTTCTACTGAGTTTATTTTCTCCTGTGTTCTTATATAATTTAATTTTTAAGCTAATTTTGAACTATATACCTGAAATATCGTAAATTTCGTTGTATTTCGTGGAAAATAATCCTGTATTAGGTTAAAATAGTCAATGCAAAATAAAAATAAAACCGCGGGAAAATTAAATATGGAGTGGTGACTTCATTTTATAATGTTACTACTGTACTTCAATAACTGATGTATTTAAGTACGCAAAAAGTTCGATAAATACATTAATCCAACAATGAATACAATTTATGAGAGACAAAACTCTCATAAAGGTTCTCTCAAAGGTTTGTTTAAAATTTCGAAATTTGTTCCACAGACCTGGATCCAGATTGATGCAACCGATGTACTTGCATCACTCAAAATAATTCTGATCGAGGCGAAGGTATCATCATTATGTACTGCATGGTAGTGTTTGATAAGAACATAAGAACATAAGAAAATAAAGAGTCTGGAATAGGCCGGTTGGCCTATGCATGGCAGCTCCTGTCTAGAGTTACAACCACTCTCTGTCATCCATGAATCTATTTAGCCTCCCTTTAAAACTTTCCAGCGTTCCAGCACTTACTACAAAGTTGCTAAGCTTGTTCCCCTCGTCTACCACCCTATTTTGAACCAGTTCCTTCCTATCTCCCTCCTAAACCTAAATTTATCCAACTTAAATCCGTTCCTTTGAGTCCTATTCTGCTCGGATATTATAAGAACTTTATCTATTTCCCAGCACTCTTCGTCTTTCTAGGGAATGCAAGTTTAGTTTCTTTAATCTATCCTGATATGGAAGGTTTTAAGTCCCGGAATCATTTTCGTCATTCTTCGTTGCACAGTGTTTCTTCAGTTTTGTAATAATGTATTCTACAATAACGGTGTCATTATAGTTTATCCAGAGCTTACAAGAGGCATGCAAATGAAGTCTGGGTCTTTCAGCTAATAACCACATAGGAAACAAGAAAACACGAAGTTCTCAAGAACTTTCGTGTAATTCACATCTTCAGGGGACTACCAGTTGATTGAAAATGTCCAAAAGAGGGCCACTACGGCACCTGAGCCACCCTGAGAGATTAAAGCGCCTGAAATTACCAAGCTTAGTCTACAGACGGGCAAGGGGGGACCTAATTGAGGTGCATAAGCATCTCAAAGGGCACTACTCAGTCAAGTGACCCTACCTGGAGTTGACGGACGCTCGCCCCACAAGGGGTCACAGCTCAAGGTGTGAGGGGTATCTTTTTCTGAGTGAGAGTTGTGAACTCTTGGAACAATCTGCCAGTGTTGTGATGGCACCGAATGTGAGCTCTTTCAAGATCAGACTTGACCAACACTGGAGCGGGTTCAGGTACATTCAGGAGCCGATGCATGTCCCAGTACTTGCCAACAGTGCGTGACAGAGACGTGACCGATCACCCAAGCGGGTAACGAACCGATCAGCGGAGAAGAGGATAAAGTAAAAAGGGGTCAGTGAATTACACGAAAATATTTGAGAACTTCGTGTATATATATATATATATATATATATATATATATATATATATATATATATATATATATATATATATATATATATATATATATATATATATTTGTAAGGCTTACCAACAAATAATGTAAAGGTTTATCTAAAATAGTTGTCATGATAAGGTGTTATAATCCCATTACTCATATTTCCTCTATAATTTGTCTTATAATTCTACAACTAGGAATGATTTCGTCTGCTTATTCCCGCCCTTTTTGATATGTATAAACAAAATAAGTTAATGTAAACACGGGGTTTATAAAGAATCAAAATATCTATTAATATTTAGCGATGTTGTTTTGTTTTGAGTTTGAAGGCGTGGATTCTTGTACATGGGACTGTGTATAAAGCATTAGATTCTATTTAGTGACACTTTACTCCCACTGGCCAGTCTTACACCTACCTAGCAAGATGGCTGTGATGGAAGGACCTCTCAGCAAATGGACTAATGTTATGAAAGGCTGGCAATACCGCTGGTTTGTGCTGGATGACAGTGCTGGGTTGCTCTCGTATTACACAGTAAGTTGGTGGAGTAAGACACCCAGTACATAATGCAAGTGACAGATCCTGAAGGAGTTGAGGGTGACGGAACACACAGGCAGCCCCCAATTATCAGGACCCTCCTCTAAATTGGGTGTCGTCACTCATTTTATTGGTCGTTAATTAACAACCACTGAATGCCCTTTCATAAATAATTTTATTTTAAAGGGTATTTTGTGGTTTATGTGAAGCACCATTAAATGGCCTGTATGGTAGTGTTAAATAAGGTATAATGATAAACTTGATCATGATTCTTCATTTTTCTAATGTTTTCTATAATAACGGTCTTTATACTTTATCCAGAGTTTACAAGAGACCTGTAAATAAAGTCTGGGTCTTTCAGCCTTTATCTATAGACTAACACTTATTTTCCTTGGGTTGGTTAGGTCAGTCAACTCGGCAAAAAATAAAGTATTTGTGTGTTCCAACCCTGGATACATTTGGCTGTTGAGGTAATAGGCCTTTTATTTTATACAAATATGCAATAAGACTCGTTAATTACCTGTGTGTGGTAATTTAAAATTTAGGCAATTTTATTTCTTTAATTAATATGAAAATAAATTATATACGTAAATTGATTGTAGGAAATTAATGTTACTACTGAATTCTTCATAAGGCATAATGGGTAATAATTAAGAACAAGGAAAAGTTAATTAGGTTATGTCAAAGAACAGCAATACTACTAGGAGTTGTTCAATTTTGTTCATTTTTTCCACATGTTCTTATCATTCTAGTAAGTATTTTAAAAAAGGCTACATTTACTAGAACCTAATAGAATCTGCCCTACCAACCAAATAAATCTACCTAACCTTACCTTACTTCCTAGCTGGGGCCCTCCACCCTATTCAACAGAAAATACTTACTTTCTTATCTGGTACCAATGAAAGCAAATTTGTTGAACCGTTATGGTGTAATTCTATAGGTTAGGTAGAACGGCACATTCTCAGAAATTACCCTTATTTGTTATCTCGAGACGAAAGCAAAGCTACCTAACCTAACCTACCCATGAGAAAACTAGGGACAAAACCTGAAGACAAACAGTACAGTATTTCCCCACCCGATTTGATTTATTATTTTAAGTAAGAAATAAGTTTTCTTCTATTGATATTATTTGTTAGCTTGGACCCTTGTTCTCAACTATTACCAACATAATGTCAATATGTTTTTTTATGCACATTAAGTAGGTGTTTACTTAAAGGCACTTTTGAATATTTCCAGTCAAAAGAGAAAATGGTACGTGGTGCGCGTAGAGGTTGTGTGCGTCTCAAAGGAGCAGTCGTTGGTATTGATGACGACGATGACTCAACCTTCACCATAACTGTAGATGCTAAGACTTTTCATTTTCAGGTAAGTGATCATTTAGTGTTCTCTTATAGGGCTGCAGTATTCACATTCAGTGTACAGTAAAGGACTAAAAGAGAACATTTCTGTACTGTTATAAATACTGTTGAGTGGCTGTAGACCAATATTGAAAGAAAAATGCAAAAACCTATTTCATTAGTAAAGCTGACTTAGAATTATCAATAGGACAGTACTGTACAGGATAATTGTATTATTAAATCATCCCACATCAGGAAAAATTTTTAAGTAAATGATATGTGTTGTACATGTTCAATGTTTTTGTATTTTTGGATACAAAACAGCTACAGTATATAATAAGACCTATTTATGAAAATATACTAAGCCTTAGGTGGTTGGATCCTGTACTGTACTACACTGTATTTAAAAAATTGATTGTTCAATACAGTGTTGTACGCTTCAATGAAAAAAAGTGGTGCCGCCAGCGTCAGAGTAAATGGCCGGGAAATTTGATTCCGTCAGCGTCGAAGTAAATGATTTCTTAAATTGACTCTGTTAGCGTCAGCGAGTTTTCAGTGATGTACAAATGCAGCCCCGAAATGTGCATTCTCCTGTGTATGGGAGTAACATGCAAAATCAAAAAATATTAATTTTTTTTAATCATTTATTATGATTTATATTATATCATTTTAATTATTCATTTGTTCCCCCACAAGAATACTAGCATCTCAAAATGCTTGTCACTCATTTTGCTGCGCTTGGGCCTCAAGACGTCCTTGCCCATGGAGAACATGCGCTCCACGGCAACACTAGAGGGGATGGGGGTGTTGTATTTGATGAACAACTCTCTCGTGGCTTTGTTGGTCGTCTTTATAACAAGATAATTGAAAATTGAACTTGGAAAAATAAAAATTTTTAGAAGTTGACGAACAAATTGACGCTTGATGCTCCGCTCGGGTGAAAAGTTGACTGCGTCACCCGTAGCGTCACCTGCCCAAAAAATTGATGGCGTCAACGTACAACACTGGTTCAATACAATCTTGTAACTAATTATACTGTATTTGTGTATTTCAGGCACATGACCCTGATGAGAGAGAAAAATGGATCCGAGGATTAGAGGACACAATTGTGAGACATACACCGTCTATAAGGGTAAGGACTTGTACTGTGCTGTTTATTCTGCTTGGAAGAGAGAAAGGTTGCTGCTTTTTTTGTGGATGTACAGTATTTGTTTCCAAAGCAGTACAGTAATCACTCCCATTAGTTGGAATCTTCAATCCCAAGAACATTCCAATAGCAGCATTTTTTTTTTTTTTTGTATTCTGAGAAATTCCAGGAAAAATCTCTCCATTCTGGGTATCTTAACGAATATCCAAGAGATTGCATCAATGCATTTGCGTAAAATTCTGAGAAAATGTCACCTCCCAGGGATTCGAACCACTTTCCGAGAGATTACATCATGTATAGTGTATACAGTAATATATTTTGTTTGCAATATTGTATGTGGACAGTGGTGTTTGTTTGCATAAATAAATACAGCTCTGTATATATCCAACTGCAGTTAAGTTGCTTTGTGCAAGATGAGTAGTTTAGACTTATGAAAAACTTTCACTAGTACAGCATGCCCTTCAAATTCGCGGAGGTTAGGTTCTGAAAATGGCTGCGAATAGCCAAATCCGCGAATAACATTTGCTGACGGGGGTATATTTTTACTTGTGTGCAAAGAAATGTACAGTATATTCCTTTTGTGTTTGCCCTTAGGATATTTATTTCTTTAACCTGTGTTGTATATATGTGTCTGTGTCTGCCTACATACACATACAATACAGGTAAAAGAAATTACTGTCTCTAGAATGAATGGCTCCCTGTCCCGGTTGCAAAAATGCCAGCAACTGAGTACATCCAGGGTGACATCTGCAAATAATTGAGGTCCACGTATTGTCAGGGCATGCTGTACTGGGAAAAATTCCGGTGTGTATGATTTTTTCCACGATGAGAAAATTTGTCTCCACATTCGGGAATCTCTCGAACCCAAAACCGCTCTGCACCAATTATTCTGGCTAACGAGGAGATAACTGGACTGTGTTTACAGTATATACTGTATGTGATGCTGCACAGTACAGTACCTGTACTTCCTTTTAAATTCCTGTATGCTAAGAAATTGTGATTTCATTAAAATCTTATCTTTATGAAATATAAGAATTACAATAAGATGTAAGATTTTCTCAGGGAATGCCTGTAATTTAGATAATTAAAGCTCTCTTCATTACTCTCTCCAGTTCAATCTTCCCCATCATTATTCTTCTGTCCTTTCTTTCCCATATTTCTGTTCACATTTACTCTCTATTTTGTTTCTTTTTGTGTTCTACATTTTGTTTATTATCACCTGACATTACAAGACTCGGGGTCTATAGCAAAGGGTTTTATAATCTGTTTGTTCTTTTATCCATATTTTCTTTTTTCTATGACACATTTTAATTTATTTAATGAATTTACCAAAGACTGTTTTAAACCAGATCAGCTAAATACCAACATATGTGTCATAAACTCCCTCGTTGGTTAGTTTTATAGCCTAATGCCTATCAAGAATGATGTGTGACTATTCCCATTAAGTTTTCATGCTCCTTACCCTGTTATAACAGTGGGAACTATTTTTACTTGAATTGTACTGTGTTTCTACTTGTTGTTTTAGCCCTCTCCTGTTGCTTTCTTTACTTGCTTTGCATCTCTTCCCCTATCACTATTTTGTCTTGTTCGAGGTTTCTTTATACCATGAAGCACTCGATACAAAGATGGGTAAAGGGTAAAGTCTGTAGGCAACATGTTAGGAGATTTTGTTAAGTGAAATTTCTTACACCGTAATAACATTTTGCAGAGGTGGGACCCAAGCAAACCAGCTCCAACAATGGCAGACTTTGATAAAAAACTAACAGAAAGTGATGTCTACCTCCAACTACTGATTGAACAGACCAGCGCGCTTGAGAAACACACGGGGTCAACTGAGGACGTTGCTGACCGACAGCGCTGCCAAGAAGTTATTAACAATGTCAACAGTGTCCTGGAGTCCATCAAACACTCGATAGTTTTGTTACAGGTCAGCAGTTTGAATTCTACTTAATGTAAGGAACATATCTCAGTTTTTATGATGGGAGTTTGTGGGAAAATGTGAGCTGATTTACAACAAAATTATGAAATGTTTTTCATGAATGAAACCCTTTCATAAATTGGTTATGCCTAAATTAAGGGACTTTAAAGAATGGTTTTACTCAGAACCACCCCCTGGTCCCTGCATAAAAACCTGATAATTAAATTGGCTTGTGGAGAAAAAATACGAATGTCTGTAATATTATGCTGAAGCAGTAAACCAAGCCTTTTGTATAAGCATTTTCATGATATTGTTTTACTAAAGAAAAAGTATATATATATATATATATATATATATATATATATATATATATATATATATATATATATATATATATATATATATATATATATATATATATATATATATATATATATATATATATATATATATATATATATATATATAATTTTTTTTTTTTTTTTTTTTTATTTTCAGCTTAAACTTTGATCCCCAAAGTCTGTGTAGGATAGCTGAATTATTGCCAACACTCAATAAATTATCCTTCCTCATTACAGATTGCCAAGAACACCGCCTTTCCTGTTAATGGTGTGTATCATCCATGTAACGCCATCCCAGAAGGAACATCTTCATCAGCCTCATCCCTTGGAGGAAATGTCGGAGGAGGTGAGGGAGTCTGTGATAGAGGAGTAGGAGGAGGTGGAGGAGGAGGGGTGGGAGTAGTGACCTCTACTGCAGAGGATGAAGGAGTACCACTCACAGTGTCTCCAGCGGTCCGCACTGGGATTGAAGTAGGCCGTGAGTGTGCTGAGGCAACTAATACGCTTGTAGGAATGCGACAAAGAAGTCCAGGTGAGATAACTGTATGTTGTCGAGTGTGGTGAAAAACTTCATCTTGCAAGGTTCTCCTTCAAGGATGCAAGACTGATTCTCTTAATATTTTTTTGATGTAGTTTTTGCTTGTAGAATCTACTTTTTTTCTCTGAGCGTCCTACATTTTGAAGGACAGACCATAAGCTGCCTATAAAATATCAGATTCTTAGGGAGAACAATGCACTGGCATGATCTTCTAATAAATATCACTGAATTTTTAGCATTTTGTCTATGTACAGTAACACCTTCAGACATTCTGCATGTTGTCCTTGCTCACACTAACAAAACTGAAATGCATTACTGCAATTCACTTGGTAATTGGTCTTGTCAGATCTAAATGAAAGACAGTTCATTAATAGTGCTTGTATATTAGATAACCAAAAAATAGCTTTATGTAAAAAGAATGTGGGTCTCAACTTGTAGCTCTGCAATTTGTAGCATAGGGGACCATATATTGTCACCGGTACACCTATGTCTGCATTAGCCTCCCATTTGGGTAGAGTTTTGAGTTCAATTTGTGTTGAGTCTATATCCTGTTTTAGGAATAGTGCTGAAATGTATCGGTATGTTTGCTTATCCTTCACTTATATAATTGGGTGTACGGTATATGCCACAAAGAAGTGAGCTTTGTTGTCATTTGTACTGGTAATAGCTAATCTTTCTTGTCTGTTTTGACTTGATGCCCTCCATAAGTGACTTCTGTATTATAGCACTGTGTCTCCATTGGTTGAGAGTCCACAAAAATCTGTAGACATTAGGCCATATTGGATTCCAGGCTTCCATCCATTAGTTCCAGCCACTCCTCCTCACAGTATGGTTGTGTCCTTGTTAACATCTTATAGCTAGAGAGAGCTAACTGCTTTTCCCTCTGACTTTTAGCATTATTAAATATTAGTGTGAATATGTGAGTTACTTTATATGGGCCAGGTCACAGGATTAGGTTTCAGGATCAATCCCTTTTCTAACTACTATTGTCACTAAATACTGTACTTCTTCACTGATGATGGCATCTCCACCCAGTGATTATCTTCTTAAATCATCACTTCTGTCACTTCGTCTTGATTGTGCTACCTGTATCTGATGTTCAAGGTATCATTACTTAACCCCTTGAGGATGATGATATTAGCTATCATCATCCTTAATTGATAAACCATTGATTGATTAAGCCATCATTGTGAAGGTGTTAGGCTAACATCGTTTAAACAATTATGATCATAAGTTGAAATATCATCATTAAGTAGTTAACTGGCCATTCTAAATGTGTTAAATCATCATCTTGTTCGACTATCATCCTCAAAGAGTTTAACCATCCTCACTATGTAATTAAACCATCATTCTAAATTTGTTAAACGTTCTTCATCTTAAATTATCATCCTTAGAGGGTTAAACCAGGGGTTCTCAAGCTTCGTTCAGTGGTACCCACTCTACTGTTGTCAGCTATTCAGTATGACTCCAAGTGGTTAAGGAAGACTAGATCAGAGTTGTGAAGTGTCATGAAATATGCATGAAACTCATGCATCTGCATGATATTTTTCTCTCAAATGCAATAAGATTATCTTGTGTAGTTTTGTACTGTATATAAAGTTTTATTATAGTACGTTCTACAGTAAAAATACCCAAAGATGGGGAAAGTTGAAGTAAATAATATTACAGTACATTAAAAATTTTTTTTCTGAATTCATATAATGCAAATGTACATTACTTTCTGCACTGATAAGATAGACAAGGCACATGCATGTAACAATGTGCATTTATTGAAATCTTGGCATATTAATGAGGAGTCTAAAGATGAACAACGGTATTGTTTAAGTACCCCTGTACAGTACATATATTTAAGTATGTAAAAAAAAAGTTACAAATCTGTAATGTAATTGTAAGTAACTGAGACAGGGCAAGCCATTGCATGTGCAAATGAATATTTGATTATTTTTCTATAGTTGGAAGTATACTGTATGTGGTTAATTTCATAGAGTTAGCCATTTTCTAAGTTGGTATCTGATAATATATGGTTACAATATTTAGATATTATGTACACCATTAAAGAGAAAGCTGCTTCACAGATGGAGACAGTTCCAAATTGTACTAGAACTCTTAACAGCATGATTCTTGACCACTGTGTGTCTTCAGTAAGCACATACAAAACTTGTTAAGGTCATCCCAGATATCAAAATTTATCCTTGTTTCATTGTAGACCTGAAAATCTGCCATTTCAAAAGCAAAGGAGCCACACTTTTTTGCATCAGTCTTGTATGGGAACTGCGCAAAATCAAAAGACTCAGTCAGCAGCTCGGGGGATCTCTCATGAAGGTTTGCTGAAAGGTTGTGTAAATATTACATTTATTCCTGCTTCTCCCCCGTAAGGTCTACTGTGTCATGAAGATCCAATTCTATTGTGGCTGTGAATTGTAAGTACTGTACAGTAATGAGGGAAATGAGAGAAATTGCCAGCTTCAACTTGACTGCTGGAGTATATGAGAAAAATCGATTTTTATAAAATTTCAGTCTTTTTTTATTTGGAATGTCTCCTTAACTTAAGGTAATTGATGTTAATCCAAAGACCTAACCAGACCTCACATACCTCAACTGCTTTTTTTACCTTGGGAAAATGACCGCACTATTCCCTTAACCTAACCAGGCATCAAATGTAACAGTTATAAAGTATAACCTTAACACATGAGCTCTATGGCACCTTGTGATGAGGCTTGTGACCCTAGGTTTGGGAATCCCTGGGTTAAGCTAATCCCTATTTAATCCATCTATTCTAAAAGTGTCAAAGCATCCTCCTCAAACTCCTAAACCATTACCATTAAAAGTAATTAAACCATCTTCTTAAAGATTTTAAACCATTGTCCTCAAAGGGTTACAGTAATTCTTTTATGTTTTACCACAAGACCTACATAATGGTAGTTTCCTCCACATCTCCATCAGTATGTGTCAACAGGTTAGTAGTGTATTGTATAGGAATGTCTCAACGACTGGTGATATTTTTGTCCTGATGAGGTTGAAGAAATTTTTACAGTTGTTTATGTTTACTATTTGTGTGTGTGAGTTTTTGCATGCATGTGTGCGTTGAAGGGGTGTCCATTTCTTAATACAGTATCTACTTGTAGCTTATATTATGGTCTTCACTGATTTCTTAGAATCTTCCACCACATTGCTGTTAGAATTAAAGTTATTTGTTAACTCTGCCACTATTTGTATACACTGAAGCATTCATTAAGCTTCTAGACTAATATCTTTAAGCTGGTATTCCAGTTCAGGGAAATATTGTATTTTACCTTTTTCCTTGTTATTAAAATTGGATGCTGCCTCAAGAATCCTTCTAATTGATTAGCTTCAAGTTTGAAACACTCGCATTGACATTAGGGGGTGTGTCTTACCGCTTTGGGGTGGTGAAGCCTCCTGGTGGCTATTTTTTAAATAATTTTCTAGTTTGTGCCATTTTCAATCAGATTTTCATTACTGCTTTCAGAGGAGACTGTAATAGAATCTTATCAAGGGGATTCATGTTTTATTAGGGTTTCTTAACTACTTCTATACAATAACAAGCCAAGATAGAATGAAAAAGTCTCCCAGTCCTCACCAGGTGATCAGATGATAATGGAGGTATTAAGCGTGTGTAATTTTGACCTGAGCAGTGTCTTGATAGTTTCAAAATTAAACGGTTTTGGTTTGTGACGGAGGTTTTGAAATTCCAAACTGGAAATAACTGTAGCAAGTCTGAGATGTTGGTATCTGCCAGTGGATTACTGTATATAAGATTGGATATAATGTGGAATGTGAGAGTCAAAAGGATTCAAAGTATTGTGGAGAGAATGATTTATTGAGTTGAACGTATGAAGAAAATAAATAGAAGAGTGAAGTTGAGTGAGGCAAGTGGGAGTGATTTACTTGATACAGTACAGAGGAATACTGGAGTGAAGGCATGAAGGATGTTGATAGAAAATGTCTTCAGCAGGTGTGAATTATGAGGCTCATTAATTAAAATGAAGAGTAAGTAAACAGTAATGCTATATTCTGTAATCAGTATTTTTTTAATTATCCCCAGACAAACCCAAATTGCTTTGTGCAGTTCTGTGATTCAGGTCTAAGGTTTTCATGTTTTAATTTTAATTTTTATACTTGGTAACTTTTGTCTTACAGTATTTATATTTTGAATGTTTTGTCAGAACCCATTCAATGAGTTAGCTACATATTCTGAATAAGTTGTAACGTGATTAAAAGTGGAGGATTGATCCTGAAATCCCTTTTCTAACTGAGCCTGTAGCTTGGCAGCTCATGTAATGTGCTTACCAAGCCATAGGTTCAGGGTCCAGAGAAACCCATGACATTGGTGAATGGTGTTGAATTGGACTATTATTTTCCATCGCTACCCATTGCAGCCATCGTTTGATAAGAAATGAGATTAGAAGCAAGGTGGTCATTCAGAACTGTGTCTCAGTAGTGTAGTTTGTATGTTCCTTGCACCTCAGTTGTCAGTCCTTTCATATGGATTTCAGATGCAAAGTTCCATTTATTTTTCACCTCACTGTCCTCTACCGGGGGTATAAAAGCCACTTGGCTACAGATCTGGTTAGGAAAAGGAATTTCAAGAGCACTCCTCCATTTCTAACTTACTCCCTACTGCTAAGCAGCTCTTGTACAGGAAGCCAACTAGAAATGGAAGGGGTGGTATTAAGTGTTCTAAATGCAAGGGAGATATTTTTCACCTCAGTTTTTCATCATAACTTGAGAAGCCCTGGGATTCTGATTCTAGAGGCGAGGAAACAGCCAGACAGCCTCCACAGACACATTAACTTCTTCCAAATATTACTTGCAGGCGACCTACTTCACTATAGAGTTAATCCGGTGATACTGAAAAGAATATTCTGTTACCATATTCAAAATCACACGAGGAATTGCCTAATTGGAATATGAGCTATTTCCTGTAATAAAACTACCGTTGCTGGCTGACTGAGCAACATAAGGCAAACTAGGTCAGGTTTTCCCCTTGATATAGCCTGCTCATAGCCAATGCCATTTCACTGGCTTGCAGGTGAGACTCGGGAATGGATCTTTATATACCTGTACTTTGAACAAATCCTATGAACTGATATAAACAAGTCCAAAAATTGCTCTTACCTGAATAATAACACCTTGAATTATTTCATTCATCCAACTAATCCCTGAACTGCAGTAGAAATTAGACCAAGCTGCATTTGTCTTATATCTATGGAGATGCAGACTGGAGACTAAATGGAGCTTTGCATCTCAAATCCAAAATGGTAGGCCCACCAACTGAGGTGTTTTGTGTTTACTTAGAACAGTGGTTGCAATGTGAAGAGATCGACAATCATCAGATTACTGTATTCCCAGCCACCAATGTCATGGGTGTCCCTGTGTTCTGACCCCTTGGTTTAATGAGTGTATTGTGTGAGCCACTTAGCAGTAGGACGTTGGTTTGAGGCAGTTATACACTTGATTTTGATATTGCTGTACAGTATTTACAAATATTGTATCAGCTGGTGTGTGAATTTGCATGGAGGATGCTGCATTTCACCGTATTCAGGTTGAGGGCTTTTAGCATGATTTTTTCTGAAGCTTAATTACCTTTTTTGGATGTAAATACTTTAGCTCAAGGTCAGTGGTAAGAGCTTTAATTAACTTAGATAATCAGGACATAACACATTTTGCTTATGCCACTTTGGAAGCCTTAACACAATTTTAGGTTTCATTTCACTAACTTCATTTTCGTTTAGCATCTAGACTTAACGTATAGTAGCTGAAAAAGTAATGTTTTTTTAATATCTATGATATAATGTGTGTGAAATAATGAATTATATTTGTCACTTAGAATAGATATTAAATAAAAAAGTTATGATATTTATAAGTTTCATCCTCTTGTTTCCAGTACCTTGTCCACTAGTCCCTCCAGATAATGTTGTACCAGAGACTTCATACTCTAGCTCAGAAGATGAAGACTTCTTTGATGCTGACGACTTCCCCGGTGCCACTCCATCACAGAGCCCTAGGTGAGTACAGCCTTCTTGGTTCTTTCATGTTGGTGATGATGGGGATATTTTTTTCTTTATCTCTTGTATTATATCAATTTGTGTGGTTTATGTAATAATTGCTGACCTTAATTTGGATCATTTTCATTTAACCTCAAGAAACATGAGGTGTTTTGAGTGAAATTGTAAATGAATTTAAAGAAAAAGTAGTATCAGAGTTTTCTCCAAACAGGTATGATCTATATTAACCCAAGTACTGTAGTACCTGTACAGTACTTTGATTGCCCAATGGAAATGTCAGATTCGATTACTACTTAAAACACACATACAAAAAGTGCAATAAGAGTGTAGTTATTGAATCTGCTGTGGGATGTGAGAGTTATCCTATACTGTACATGAGAGACATAATAAAGTAAATAGAGCCAATTAATTGTTTACTGTACAGTATTTTGATGGTATGACAGTACTGTATGCAGTTAATGACTTTGAAAGCTTCCCGTTGATGAACTATTGAATGACTTCGGACACTCAAAGTATTTACAATATATTATTTTCCTGTTGTTTATGTACAGTACTGTGATATTATTACTACAAAATTCTTTTTTTTAGTTGTTATATGTATCACTACAAACTATAAGAGGAGGATTATACAAGATAAAAAAAAATTTAATCTGTGTGAAAATAGCAAGTGATATCAAACTAAGTTGGGATGTTTAGTTACTGTTATATACTGTACAGATCAATATTTCATGACGTTTTTGACATTTCATGTTGTTCAAAATTACTGTACTGTATATGTTTACATAATACTGTAAGAATCAGAAAATTACCCTCAAATTTATTTAGGATCATGTAGCTAAGGTTTCCACAGTACAATACGTAGTTTGGCTACTGTGTATTGGTGTGTTACAGTACGGTACTGCACTGTGTCACATTGACCTAGGAGGAACACTCTCAGAAGTAAGAAGTGTTGTGTATGTTGGTTTGGCTTCACTTTAATTGATGCTGTTGCCTTTTGTTAACATGTTAACCTGATATGTTGGATATAATAACATGTGAATGGACTTTGGCTGTACAGTACCTGTAGTGAGTTACAGAGGCACTATGTGCAAATACAGTACCCTAAAGAGTTAGAGTATAGCCATGACCCTCGGAAATGAGTAAATCTGTCATTCAGAGAAAGTGAGTTTTTTGGCTGTCTCTTTTTGATGATGCTTCCATGTGTAATGGAGTCAAGACAATCATGTACCGGTACTTATAACTCTGTTAACATTTGCTATTTTATTTATTTATTTATTTTTTAAATGAATTAAATAATGAGGGTTCAAAATACCACTATCCACTTTCTGGACACAATCTCTAGTAGCAACAGACAATTACAAATTGCATCATTACTTACTTATCTCTGAACCCAAGTTTTCTTACTTAGTACAGAACTACCATTGCCTTTTAAGACTAAATTTGGTTAGGTTTGGTCTCCTAGCACATGATGAATAACAGTACTGTGCCTTGATTGAGTATAAGTGAAACAAAATGAATTGTTTTAACACAAGGTAAGTCATGGTTACAAAAAAATAAAATTACCTTTTGCTTCAGTAAATTTTGGCATAATATTTGCAGGTTAATCACATTGCTTTTTATGTAAAATTGAAACTGTTGATTAAGATGTACTGTATGTCATCACCTGGTTGTACGAGTATACATGGTTTGTGAAACAATCTACATTATTCAAGAAAATTTTGAGTATCCTGACATGAAGACCTTAGTGGTTCACAGTAGGCAATACAGTACCCCATCATTTGCTCCATGACAGCAGTGTGACCAATATTTCACCAGAAAATTATCTTCATGATGTCTGTGATTATGAGAGGGAAACCCATTCTCACTTTTTGGGGACATGATGAGAGGTGTTTGTTGCTGTTGTATGATATTAAATTACCCTCTGTATATGCTTATATTTCTCAACTTATTGTGTCGCATTTATCTGCATTATTCTTTAGGTCTTTAGTCATATCACAGAACACTATGAGTCCTTGTTGCCCTCCAGTACATGTATTGGTAGATCTCACAGTGTACACCTTCATGACACTTGTACTATCGTGGACAAACGTTCACTCCCTGTGGTGAAACTGAGTCATGGGAATGAGTCTCCGAACTGACTTATGCTGACTGTCATCTGGTGTGGGTGTGCTGTTTTATCTCATTTGGGGTCGATACTGCTTCACTTTCGGAGGGAGCGAACTTTTGTTCATGATAGTGCACCCCTATGGAACTGTTGTACACCCTTATGACACTTGTACATCCCATGATATTGTTGTACACCCCATGACATTGTTGTACACACCTTGGCACTGTTTTACACCTCATGGTTAGATTAGTTTAGAGTAGGTTAGGTTTGAAAGGATGATAGACTTAGAAACATGTACCTTAAAACAATCCTCAATTGAAGTGAATAAATTCCTTTCTGTATGGTGACAATTTATAACATCCTGAGACCATCACTGATTCTATAAATATGTCATGATCTGCTGCCTTAGTGTAGAATAACGTGATGGCCAGGAGTCCAAGGAGATGATATGTCGCCCTGGTGTGTATGTGTGAGACAGCATCAGAAAGGTGTTGCCATTCAAGGAAACTGTGTTATATTACATTCGTACGTGTGAGATAGGGGGCGGAGGTTGACGTAAGCACATGATTAATCTTTCATACTTATCTGGAATACAGGAAGTGAGATAGTTATAGATAGTAGACCGTGGGGTACAAACCTACTCCTGTTTACCAGCACAGAGGTTAACTGGCAAGTGTTGTAGCAAGTCGTCGTATAAGCAAACTCATTCCTTGATCGGTTAATACTTCGATGATGTGCACATATTTTCATTACCATATACCCGGGCTTGATGCCTTGCTAGCCTCCCACACACTCCTACACACTACCGCGAGCTACTCCCATCTTGTGATATTCTTAAAAAAAAAATTATTATTATTTTTGTGTGTTATATTTCAACGTGTTTGTGTTGTGAGGTCGGTAGCTAGTTATCTGGCTTGTGTTAAGTGTTGAGGAAGGATGTGTTTACAAGTCAGGTAGTCTGTATGTATGTAACGCCATCCAGTCAGCTCATTCGTGGAGTAGTGTACTAAACAGCTGATCGGTGGAGTAGTGCACTAAACAGCATCCAGTCAGCTCATTCGTGGAGTAGTGTACTAAACAGCTGATCGGTGGAGTAGTGCACTAAACAGCTGATTGTGGGGTAGTGTACGAAACAGCTGATTGGTGGAGTAGTGTACTGAACAGCTGATTGTGTAGTGTACTAAACAGCTGATCGTGGAGTAGTGTACTAAACAGCTGATTGGTGGAGTAGTGTACTAAACAGCTGATCGTGGAGTAGTGTACTAAACAGCTGATTGGTGGAGTAGTGTACTAAACAGCTGATTGGTGGAGTAGGGGTTGAAATATGACGTCACTCTGGGAAGCTGTACAAGTGTGCTCTTGGGGGTTAATTTACAACTAGCAGTTCTTAAGTAGTGTTGTGAACGTGTGCGTCGAGTGAAGAGCGTTAACTAGTGGTGGAAACTGCTAGTAGGTTAAACCCAGATGTGTTAACTGTTGGTAGAAAGTTAAACCACTTGTGTAATAAAACAGCCGGTATTAACTTAACTGATAAGCCAAATGTTTAATTTACCTTTAAAACAGTGTTAAAACCGGTAAATATACAGTTAAACCGGAAGTGTTAAAACCTGTGTATATACTGTTAAACCAAAAGTGTTTAGACCAGTAAATATATACAGTTAAACCAAAAGTGTTTAGACCAGTAAATATATACAGTTAAACCAAAAGTGTTAATACCGGTACATACAGTATATACAGTTAAACCAAACAAACCTATAGTGATGTAGCAGCAGTGTTAACTTGGACCTTAAACCACGAGTGTTACCACGCGAAATAAACCCAGAAACCGCGGTGGTGACAACATGGCGACCTGTGGTGACCCCCTACCTACCCTGGACACTGCTGGCTGGTACATAAGGTATAGTAAAATAGATGGATAGATAAGTGGTTAGATGGTTAGTTTGGTGGAGAGATAGATGGACAAATAGATAGATAGATAGAAAAATAAATAGATGGTTAGTTTAATAGATAGACAGGCACATGGATGAATGGATAGATAAATACAGATGGCTAAATAATTCCGTACAAAACCCTCATCACTAAAATTCGCATTGGCTCAATATATTTAATTACTGAAGGAAACAAAATCTAATAAGCCGTAGCCAGAGTCACGGCAGCGAATCCGAACACATGGCGAACACTATATATTTGTGGGCACTACAGTGTGCTCATTAGTGCATTGCGAAATCAGAACATCCTCCCCAGTCATTGAATGTAAATAGATTATATATTTTTTACATATTTATATAAAGACTGTGAATAGATTATATTATTTTTAGGGGACTTATGTTAATGTAGATGTTCTTGTCCGGTGTCCAGTAGTCACGCGTTCGAATGTGATGTTTGGTTAGTGCTGTTGCCGGTGGGCTTCTTAACTAGTGACGCTTTAGGTGGTTAGGTTAGATTAGTGTTAGGGTGGTTAATCTATAGGTGAAATAAACTGGGGTGTAGATTCTTCAGGTGATCCCCTAAAAAGTTGAATCAGGATACAGTGAAAGGAAGGCACAGCGATAATAATAATAATCATCATCATCATCATCATCATCATCATTATTATTACCCCGGTAGGAAACAAACGACATCCCCAAGGTAAATAGTACCATGTAATCATATATGGGCTATGGGTTTGCACAGTGGCCAGCATAACCTGGGGGCCGTGTGTGTGTGCGTGTGAGAGAATGGGGTAAAGAGGGAGAGAAAAAGAGAGGAGTTTTATCTAAGTGAAGAGAGAGGGGGTTAAAGAGGAGAGGTAGGTTGCTGGGGGAGGTAATTGTTTACCTTATTTAAGGGATGCAGCAATTGTTTTAAGGGTTATAATTTTTATGGAAGAAATGGGATATATTGTTTTTGGGGGTAATTTTATATGGGGGAGGAAGCCTTAATTTTCTAGGGGCAAGAAGCCTTAGAATTTCTAAGGGGAAGAGCTTAATATTCTGGGGGAAGGTGAGTTTTTTTTTTTTCTGTAAGCCAGCTCATTCCCGGTCTGCCAGCATCCTCCCGGCCTGCAGCTCATCCCCTGCCAACAAATGTCCCCGGCCTGCAGTTCATCCCCTGCCAGCTCATCCTCCGGCCTGCCAGCTCATCCCCGGCCTGCCAGTTCATCGCCCGGCCTGCCAGCTCATCCTCCCGGCCTGCCGGCCTCATCCCCCGGCCTGCCAGTTCATCCCCAGCCTGCCAGCTCATCCCCCAGCCTGCCAGCTCATCCCCCCGGCCTGCCAGTTCATCCTCCGGGCACATCCATCCCCGGCCTGCCAGCCTCATCCCCGGCCTGCCAGCTCATCCCCCCCGGCCTGCCAGCTCATCTCCCGGCCTGCCAGCTCATCTCCTGCCAGCTTTCCTTATTCCGGCGCAGCTCATTATCTGGCCTGCCAGCTCCTCCCCGGCCTGCGGCTCATCTCCCGGCCTGCCAGCTCGCTATTCCGGCCTGCCAGCATCTGGCCTGCCAGCCTCATCTCCCGGCCTGCCAGCTCATATTCCGGCCTGCCAGCTCATATTCCGGCCTGCCAGCTCATTATCTGGCCTGCCAGCTCATCTCCCGGCCTGCCAGCTCATCCCCGCGGCCAGCCATCTCTTACACGCTGGTCTATTTTACAGTAATTTATCCCAGCCTTTGACAGCCAGTGCCTCTATCGACCAGCCTGTCTCTTAGATAGTGAAGCAGCCCCCTTACACACACACACACACACACACACCAACAGACATATACTCCATCTCCCCCTGCCCTACTAACCTGTATATACTGACATACATACATACTTAATGACGTAAATATATACACAAACACACATCACTACGTATGCTGAGCTGTGGGTGTGATGGTGGTGGACTGGTGGTAGTGGTAGCATTCCTGTGGGTGATGGTGGTAGTAGTGGTTACAGTGCTATGGGTGATATTGGTTGTGGTGGCAATATTGTGGATGTTGGTTATGATGGTGGTAGTAGCATTGTGGATGATGATAATGGTAGTAGTAGTGGTGGTAGTTTCTCCTCAGGTGTGTCTTTGTGCCTCAGGTATTCTCACGGGTATATATCACAGGTGTTGTAGACGTACCGTGGCAATAATCAGGTGCCAGGACGGCCGTGGTCACTTCACAACATCGCCCATAAATGCCTGTCGACACGAAGGCCCACTGAAAATATGTATCGACTCCGTTCAGGTGACTGTGAGTGGCTGAACTGGTTTGGGGTATGTGACTGTTATGTGGGGGTATAGAAATATATGTGTGGGAGTACTATAACAGAATGAGGTAGTCCAAATCCACACACTTTCACACATCCGCACTCAAAATATCCAGTACTCCACACGGAATTGAGAGAGTAAATAGATGGATAGATAGGTATTGCGATTGAGTGGATGGATGTGTTTATCTGTACAGAGAGAGACGTATCTTTCTTACGACAACTGGATTTGGCTCAATCACTCGTAGTAGTTTATGTGGTTCACGCGCGCTGCTCCGGAATATTGAATGCATTGTGTGTGTGTGTGTGTTCGAGGATATAGATTTGTGTGTATGCATGGGTTGGTTGGTGTGTGTGTGTGTTTTATGAATCAGTTGTGTGTGTACAGGAGTATATAATAAAACAGTGTAGTGTATCATCTTGATGTAATTAAACTCAGTGATAGTTGTCCCTCGGTGCCTCAGGACATCAGTGTCAAAGTCTTAACAGTAGCGTATAATAAGGGGTTGGCAGGCAGTCTACCCCTAGCATTGTGTGTATTGATCAAGTACCTGCTGGTGGTGTTCGTCCCCCTCGATCGCCGGGCTCCCCTCTTCTCCCCACACCTCTGCCTGAGTGGGCGAAGCGTGGGCGGTGCTACCTACCTACCTACCGGCCGTTATTTGACACAGTGGTGGCCTGGGGGGGGGGGCTAGTACAGGGGCCTCGTGTTCTGTGTTGTCCTAATATAAACCTCTGTCATTATTCATCTTTCACTGCTTCTTTTGTTCTCTCGTCCTTTCTTGTCACATTTTCTTCGTCTCCTCCTCCTCCTCCATCTCCTCTTCTTCCTCCTTCTCTTCCTCGCACCCTTCCTTCCTACCCTCTACGTCTTATCATCCTCACATCAGTCGTATCTCAAGAGGTTTCCCGGAAGACCTCCACTGACCGGGTCAATATGTTGTTGTTTGTGTGTGTGTGTGAGAGAGAGAAACGTTTGTTTATAAGATGGAGGCGAAAACGTTTGAGGGATGTTGTTATCTCTTTTCACTTAGGTTTTTAGGTATCCCAGTTAACGTCTTCTTCCTACCTCCTCTCCTTTACCTTCTTCTCCTTAACTTCCTTCTTCTTCTCCTCCTCTTCTCCTTTACCACCCCCTCTTCTCTACTTTCTCTCCGCCACTCCTTCCTGTGTATGTATAAAAAGTGTATTCTTGGTTGTTTGCCTGTGTGCGTATGTTTCCCTCTGCGTATATATACAGTATATGCTGGTGATGTGCGTGTGTATAATAGTGCTTCAGTGTGCGTGGTGTTCGTGTGTGTAAGTGTGCTTGCTAATACAGACAATTTCCTTTGTATACGTCTGCACCTGTTTTAATATGTATGTGTGTGTGTGTGTATGTGTATGTACGTGTATGTATGTAGGAGAGGGTGGTGGGGGAGGACACACTGGCCTGGTTTCCTGAATATTGATTTCCCTGTAGCGGGGCGAGGACCTCTGGGGGCCTCTTCCTGCCCCTGTCCCTCTCCTCTCTTCCCCCAGCTGGAGTCTTCACCGTCTACCTCACATGCTCCCTGGCGTCTCTCTCTCTCTCCAGTTCAGAGGCTAGTTTAATACCCTGAACTGGATTTACGAGAACCTAACCTAACTGCCTCGCTGACACAGTTGGATTCTTAAAAGCTCGTAGGTTAAAATTTCCCTCGTAACAGGTGATGCGAGAGCGTATTCAACTGACCGACTGACAGGGATGAATTCTTAAAGGTTCCTGGGTTCTATTTTCCCTCCCACAACACGGCGATGTTTGCAACTGGCTCACTGAAATAGACTGATTCTCAAGACTAAAGCTAAATCTACCCTCGTTAACTGGTGGTGTGAGGGTGTATTCAACTGGGTACCTGAAACTACAACACACACTGAACAACCTCCAGAGTGTAAAGCTCAGGGGATTTATGAAAGCCTAGACTAATTACCCAGAAATCCCCACGACCACCATCTTGAATCCCTCCAACCACGACCACCATCTTCACTGAGAAACTACGGCAAACCATGACGAACCACAAACCCGTAATCCGTCGCTATGTATTCGTCTTACAGCGCTATAAATAGATGACTCACTCTGGGTATATGTGCTAATTGCGTGTTTATGTACCCGTGTGTGCGTTGAGCTGTGTGTGTATTATTGTGTACACGGATACATGTACGTATGTTTTTTTATTTGTTTAGTTTTACTTACGTGACTTTGCATGTGTACTTTTGTGTAGTATATTAATTTATGTGAATTGTGTGCATTTACCTGTGTGTACTTGTATTTAATTTTACATGAATGGACGTCTACATGACGTATATTGTATATACGTACATAGTGATGGTGTGTGTGTGTGTGTGTACGTGATGGTATGTGTGCATGATGGTATGTGTACGCGATGGTATGTGTGTGCATATGGTGTGTACATGATGGTATGTGTACTGTTCCACACGATATGAACCTAGCAGTGGGGGGTGCGGTGAGACTGGTCTCTCTCTCTCTCTCTCGCTCGCTCGCTCGCTCGCGCGCCTGTCTTTGATAACGTGTGTGTGTGTGGGAGAATGTCAGTTACCTGGAATTACCTGCCACGGGACTGATGGTCCTTGTCGTAAAGCCGGAAATATTACCCCGGGCAGTGTTGGGTGTTTAAGAGGACCGATACAGTCTCTGTCACCTCCCCATTCTCTCCCCCCTCATACTAACCAAGCTCGACCCAAGTGGCTTCCTCAGTAGTTACATTTGGTCGGGTGTTTTCTCAGCCATTTTGACTTCACGGTTTTCAAACTTGGGAGAGAATATCCTGAAGTATTTTGACTTGAACTTTTGGGTAGACATTCTTGAGGCTTTTGACTTCACCCTACTCACCCACCCACCCACGAATCAGCCACCCACGAATCAGCTACCCTCACCCACCCACGAATCAGCCGCCCACACCCACTCGCGAATCTGCCACCCACTCACCTCGATTCCCGGCGTTCTGTATTATCCAGCTCACAGTACCACCCACTTTCCTCTCACCATCCATTTTCCCTCACCCACCACCTTCGCTACACACTCTCCTTCACCCACCCATAACTCACCCAGCCAGTATCACCCACCCACCCACTACCCGAGCTCCAACAATTGTTCCTTTAGCAATTGATTGAGACAAAAACTGCTGGTGGGGAGGGGGCAACCTGGTACGTGGTAATACCTTGTGGACACCCTCGAACCGGCCGCCTCTGTCATATTAAACCAATTTTACCCTGAGAAGCCATTACCGCATGGAAGAAGAGACAGAGAGAGAGAGAGAGAGAGAGAGAGATCGTGACCCACTCTCAGGAATACCACACAGGGTCCGAATTATCTTTACTTCCTTCCATTAAAATTTTTCTTCTCTCGAATCACCTAAAGAATCTCCACTCCACCTTATTTCACCTGAAGATTAACCACCCTTACCACTATTTGGAAGATGAGGTTAGCGTTAGTGTAGGTTAGTGTTAGGTTAGGCTAGCATTAGGTTTGGTTCGTGTAAGGTTGGGTTAGCTTAGTTAATCTTTAGGTGAAATTTTTGTACAAGTGGAGGATCAATGTTGGGTAATGTTAGTTTCACTCTAGGTGCTGTTAACACTAAAGTCTGTTAAAGGTCATGTGAATTTTAACATCGTCTCAAGGCACTTTCCACACCTAGTTAATTAACCTGTTGACCGTAACATCTGCATCATCTTACCTGGTGATGTGGAGTAGGAGTCACTAACCCTCACTCCCCATGTCAAGGTCAGGGTCTTACAGAGGTCACAGGTCACAGAGGTCAGAGGACACAAACCCGGTCACATGGAGGTCAAGTGACACAAAGATCAGGTCATGCAGAGGCCAGGGGACAAATATCAGGTCATACAAAGGTCAGGGGACAAAGATCAGGTCACACAGAGGTCAGGGCCCTAAATATCAGGTCACAGAGGTCAGGGGCCATAAAGATCAGGTCACACAGAGGTCAGGAGACGAAGATCAGGTCACAGGTTAGGGGACAAAGATCAGGTGCATACAGAAGTCAGGGGACATGAAGGCGAGGTCACGCAGAGGTCAGAGGTCGCGGGTAGCTTTTTCCATCGCCTTTAGCTCTATAATTTGTTAACTATTCGACGTCATTTGATACAGCTCTGGCGACGAGATGAGTGTATGTGTGTGGGAGTGGTTGGTGGAGTGTGGGAGTGGTTGGTGGAGAGTGGGAGTGCTAGGTGGTGTAGGAATGCTAGGTGGAGTGAGCTGAGGGGGGAGTGGTTGGTGGAGTGTGGGAATGCTAGGTGGAGTGTGTCAGTGTGCCGAGTGGAGCGTGGGAGTGCATGGTGGAGTGTGTGGGAGGGCTAAGTGGAGCAAATACGGGTGGTGGTAGGTCGGGGCAGGATAGCTTTAATGTCCTGCCGCAGCTCGTCAGATATCCTGACCCGCTCAACCTGCCAACACTGCTGCCTCCTGCTGCTTCTCCCCTTTCCTTCCCCCTTCCTTTTCCCTTTTCCTTCCCCCCTCCCCTTTCAATCCCACCTCCCACCCCACATCCCCCTTCCTTCCCAGCCTCCCTCTTTCTCCCCATCTCCTCCCCCTTTTTTGTTAATGGGATCAATCCTATGGGAGCAAACTATGGGAAGGGGAAGAGATGGGGAGGGGGGAGGGTGAGTAGTATCCTTAACCATTATCAAGAATCCTTCAGGAGTTATCACGCCCCACGAAGGATTTAAAGTCTTACACCAGGAATTGACTGGCCAAAGGGAACAGCGCAGTGATTACTTAATGACCCATAAACCTCGATTTGTGTGTGTGTGTGGGGGAGGGGGGGGTAGGTCACCTAGGGCTGTCCTGCCAGAGTATAGGCGAGGAACAGGAGGAGTGAGTGAGAGAAGAGTGAAGGATGGAAGGGGAGAGGTGGAGGGAAGCTGTCATTCTCACCAGAAAATAAAGGCACCAAGTTTCACAGTTTATGTTTGGGGAAGGTCCACTTTTTTTTTAGAACACACACACTGAGACGCACGCACTGATACGCGCACACACATACACACACGCACAGATGCACAAAGGCAGATGGAAAGATAGTGTGTGTGTATGCTTGTTGGTGTGGTGGTCAGAGAGAGAGAGAGAGAGAGAGACCTACCAAATTCATAAGTGTTCTTCAGCAGCAATTCTACTAGCTCTCCAGGTAACCCCCACCCCACTTTTTCCTCTCTCTCTCTCTCTCTCTCTCTCTCTCTCTCTCTCTCTCTCTTTTTGCAACAATTTTGAAGTCATTTGACCCTTTGTAATCACCGGTTTAATTGGCATAAATTAATCACTTCAATCATTTCGAAATCAGGTCACCTTATCCTAGTTACCAACAGGCTAATTAATCAGTTCTAAAAGCTGTTTCGTGTTAAATCCTTCCACATTTTACTTGATTTTGACCTTTAGTGTTCGATCAATGTCTGTCTGTAGGTCACTCTGTCCCTGGAGTAGTCCTGTAAATTAGTTAAGGTCTTATGTATCTTGCTGGTAAATCTATCTTGTATTTTTTATGTACTTTATGTAACCAGTTTAAGATACAGTACTGCCGTTTCATCATACTGTACGTGATGAGAGAGAGAGAGAGAGAGAGAGAGAGAGAGAGAGAGAGAGAGAGAGAGAGAGAGAGAGCCTTGTTTCCATTCTAGTTGGTCATGTCACGGAGGTTGAGTTATAAAGGTCAGACGATGCTCTGGGTAAGACACGTTGATGGAAGGTCTGTTTCTCTGCTGGATTCTCACGGCTCATCAAATTTTTCACCAAGGCTTGTATGTACTGTATGTATGCGTGTGTGTAGTTTTTATCGTGTGCGTGTGTCATGTGTGTCGTTTCATTCTTGCTGTGTCGTGTTGTTTTTGTCATGTGTGTGTCGTTTGTATCGTCTCGTGTGTCATTATTTTCGTGTCGTGTTGTAAGTATCTCTCGAAATGCAAAAATAATCTGTGCGTAGTTTGGAAGCCATATTTGTTGTGTGGGTTTAGTGAGGTGGAAGGGGTGAGTGAGGGGGGAGGGTTTTTAAGAATGGGAAACCCTTAGTTGTTTGTGAGTTGACACACGTATACAGAGGCTGGTTAGGTAAGGTCAGGGGTCAAGTGAATTACAACACCTGAGGAAGTTTGTTTATGACTTTCAGTGTGTGTGTGTGTGTGTGTGTGTGTGTGTGTGCAGTTTAATTGAGGTGTCCCAACTTTTTTTTACCTGTGTTATTTGTTTATTTTGGATTTTGAGATTTTATTCAGAAGGATTGTGGGATTTAATAAAGGGATTTTAAGTACAGGTGTAGCTTTAGGCTTAAAGTACAGACAGGTGTTTTAATTCCCCTGTGTTACCTGTTGTAAATGTGTTGCCATAATATTATTTAAAAGACTAATTACCATAATCCCATGTTACTTAATTAAGATGTTCATTAATTGTGTTATCTCGTATAGTTTATTCTCTTATTATTTGTACGAACTACCTAACGAAGTCATTTGCGCCAGGTAATGTAATCAAGCCCGGGACACAATTCACAAAGAGCGTAACTAAGAGATGTAAGGATGTATTTAACGGGTTGACCTTATGATAAATTTACTTAATATTCGTCCCCAAAATTACACTGAGACTCTTACCTTTAGCTAGACAACGTTCACACAACACACACCAGTTATGGGAGACATAGTTACGGTCGAGAGAGAATTATATTTATTAATGCATGTTGTTTGGAGAGAGTGTCGTTGTGGATCGCATTGTATATTACAGCTCAAAAGGTCAGAGGTCACAAGCCATGAGGTCACAGAGCCAGAGAACAAAGAGGTGGTCAGACTACATAACAGTTTTCCTCTTCAGAGTCTACACGATACAGTTATGGGATTGGGTCACGTGAAGATTAGGTATCCCAGCTGTTTACACCAGATGATTAAATAGCCAACCAACCTAACTCACCCACCTGACCTAAGAGGGGGCTTGCTGAATTTTGCCCAGGTGGAAGAATTTGGGGGATGCCGGTCGTGAATCAACAATTGTAATTCTCTGGGCAAAAAGAAACTGATCAAAGGACTTATTTTATGGGGGTATTTAACTGTGTGGTATGTTCGGTATTTCATTAAATACCGGAACCGCCACATAATCCGTAAATCCCGTAAAAAAAAAGGTTTCATTATTTATGGGTTCGTTATTTCAGCAAGGGGTTCGGGGTTCGGTGTCGGCTGTCTTAAACACTCGCTCGTGGTTCTTAAGGTAAACGCACCAACTGTAAATTATGTTAGTAGTTGGTGGTGCTGGTGTTGGCTGGGAGCAGAGGTGTTAGGGAGGCTGTTGTTGGCTCTGGGTCAGGAGTGATGAACGCTTAAAGATGTGTTAGCGCCTCTTACTGTGTATGTTTGGTGTGTGCGTATGTGTACGTATGTATGTGTATGTATGTATGTGTTTGAATACCCCCTAACATCACCTTCACCACACCATCTATATCACCACTATCACCACCATCTTCACTACTACCACCAGTACCATCGTCACCTTTCAGGGCACAACTACAACTTTAAGAAGGTACAAAGCCCTGGAAAGTGAGACGCTGTGACTCTGTATTGTAGCTATTGTATGTAAGAGTCAGCCGTGATGTTGTGTTCTATTAGAGGTGTTTACTCCCGTCAGTGTTGCACGAGACTAAGTGGGAACAATCAACAATAACATTACCAGATAACTTCACCACTGGATATAATTAATTTACCTCTTATCACCTCCACTGTTCCAACGAGCTACTGTACACGCGACTGGGCCATCACCGTCCATCTGGGGGAAGGTAGATGCTTTTTCTGATCATTAATCCACCCTGAGGGACAGTTTTTCCTTCCCCCCCAAAAATTAATTATACTGTGTGGAATTCCCAGTTACCCTGTGCTTTCTGTATGTCAATTGTAACTTTAATGTTCACTTGTTCAGGATATCCTTCAATAGTTCAAAATATCCTGTTTCAAAAATCTTCGGTGTTTGGCAAGGGGGGAACGAGGCCACGGTGAAACAGAATTCGACTCTTGTGTGTATGTTGACCAGTCAGAAAAAAGATCCTCCTTGACTGACTCGCTTGAAGGGATAATTTTTCTCCCACGTCTCCAGCCTACATTTGCACTAGGAGACACACCACACCACTACACCACCACCACACCACTACACCACCATACCACTACACCACCACCACCGCCACTACCACCACCACCACACCACTACACACCACCACCAGGCCTCACTAAGCACCACCACCACACTACGATACCCACCACTACACCACCATACCACCACACCACCACGGCTCACACCCACCACCACCGCCACTACCACCACCACACCACCACACACTACTACACACCACCACCACCGCCACCACCACCACCACACCACCACCACACCACCACTACACCCACACCCACACTACTAACTCAGTATATGACCCATTCTTGTCCTCTCTCGTGAGTTTAGTGTGGAAGACGTGGACGAATTTATGGAAGGAGATGGAGACTGGAGGGTGATAAGAGTGGCTGGCTGTTACTCCTAGTGGGTGAGACTTGACAGTTGATGGTCGGTATTGTTTGAGAATATCATAATTGAGGAGGAGGAGCTGAGTTAACAGTAAGAACAGGGTAGTAGAGGAGGGGAATATTTTCACAGTCGATCTTAAATGGTGTGTGTGAGCCTTAGTCTAGGTAGTCACAAGCGTCAGATAAATAACTTTCCTCGTGATTGAAGGTTTAAGAGGGCAGTTAACAAGTTGATTTATTCTTAAGCACAAAAAAAACCCATCCAAATATAACATCGACATTAGACTGAGACTGTCTTAACGTCATGATGTTATTTTTAAACATTTATACATTACATAAATAGATAAATATATAAATAAATAACTAAATTTAACCAGTCAGGTGCATTCTTAAATCTGCTGGTACGAACCATTGTGTACGTGTGTGTGTGAGAGGGGACGGTGTCTCATTGTGTCACGAACCTGTCGGTCAGTACAGATAATACCCCCAGGAGGAAACACACAGTATAAGTCTTTCTCATGTTCCACCCTGAGCCACAGTTCTTAAGAGACAAAGGTTCGGCCATTAGGAGACTCACAATGACCTCAAGTGACCTCAAATCTCAGTGACAAAAGAGGTCACGGGTCGGGTTCCTTGGTGTGGGTGTCCTGGAACCTAGGTTATGACATATGGGCTGATTAATTACCCTTAGGGAATTAACATGATAATGAAGGTCTTTTAAAGGTATTATACTCGAGGGGTTTATGGTACTTAATTCCAATGGACTTATTTTCACTGCATTCAGAGGTTGGTGAGGTGGGAGGGGGGGGCTCTCTGAAAGGATCGAGGTCATAGGGTTAGTTTTAGTTGGAGAGAACATGAAAAATATGATTATTCAAGGACTTAACAACGCTTTACGCTAACCCATAAAACAAAACAAAAACAAAACTTTGAATTTTTTCCCTTCATCCCCAGAAAAAAATGGTGCTCCCAAAATCGGGGTGCAGTTAAACCGTAGGCTGAAAAAAAAAAGTTATAATATAAAGGATTTGGTTGGAGTTTGATGGCAGAGGCTAGTGGACATGGAAGAGTTGACGAGGGAGTAGGTGGCTAAGGAGGAGGGAAGAGAGGGGGAGAGAATGAGGAAGAAAGATGAGTGTGAGTTGAAAGAAGGTGGTGAATAAGTGGGGGGGGGTTGAAGGGAAGTTAGATATGGAAGCAAGGAGGAGAGGATAAATGGAGGAATAGAAAGACCTTAAACCTTGAGGGAGTTTAAGATTCAAATGAAGCCTTCGGGTAATTAAGGAAACATACACGATTTAGGTGAAGCTTTCGTGGGTCAAGGAAGCCCACACGAATTAGGTAGAAGCTGTCAATATAGTGGTGAAGACGTCGGGAGGTACTGTGACTTCACCTTACCTCACCTCACCTCACCTTAAAAGCGCTTGTCGCGTACACTCTACGGACCCTTACACCCACGTTTCAGTACCACCCTTCTGTCTGATAGTATCGCTTGGGTGTTGGGTGTAGCAGAGGGAAACATACCTATAAGGGTGTATCAGGTGTACTGGTGAGTGAGTGAGATGTGTCGGGGTTATTTTTTGAAGTGTAGTGAGGTGTACTTGTGTTAGGTGTAAAGGTTTGAGAGATGTAGTGTTATGTGGAGTGTATTTTAGGTGTAGATATTTTGATGTTAGGGTCTGTATAAAATCTAGTGGAGGGAAAATAATAATAATAACAACAATAAATAAATTAAAACAGGTCTTATTCTCTCTTTCCGTGTGTCCCCTAACATAATATGCGCGCGCACCCTGTTTTGTTTACATGGCTAGCGTGACGTCATAGGGCATCCATCTTAGGGCGAGTGGTTGGTGGTAATCTGAACTCTTCTTTTCGTATGGATTTTGTAAATGATTGAATGCACCTAGCAAATACTCACGTCACCTGGAGCTAATTGAATATATTGTTTGTTTGTCCAGGAACGTATTTTTGTTTTAGGTATTTATGAAGGAATATATTAATTAGGCTATAAGAGAAAGTTTCCATATTTAGCATCTTATGAATTGAAGAATATTCAGCGTCGTAGAATATTGATACATTAGTGGTATCTTTTAATTGAGTCTTATATTATTTAGGCATTTCTTTTTAGGATTTAAACCATTTTAGTGTGTGTGTGGGGGGGACTGGAGGAGGGAGGTGACGTGTGTGTGGGAGCTGGGGGAAGGAGGGGGTGACGTGTGTGGGTGCTGGGGAGAAGGGGAGGGGGTGACGTGTGCAGGTGCTGGAGGATGAGGGTAGGTGACGTGTGTGGGGAGCTGGGGAGAAGGGAGGGTGACGTGTGTGGGTGCTGGAGGATGAGGTGGGGAGGTGACGTGTGTGGGTGGGGGGGTGGGAGGTGACGTGTGGGTGCTGGAGGATGAGGGTAGGGAGGTGATGCGTGTGGGTGCTGGGGGGAGAAGGGGGGGGGGGGTGACGTGTGTGGGTGCTGGAGGATGGGGGGGAGGGAGTGACGTGTGTGGGTGCTGGGGGGAGGGTGGGGAGGGTGACGTATGTGGGTGCTGGGGGAACCTCTATTACGGTAAACACACCCAATTTCACAACTGCCAGATTTTCCCGGGTGATATGTCCAGCCAGTGAGCGGTGAGCGTGTTGTGGCGACGATGCTGTTAATGCTCTCTGGCTCCCACATTCCTTCCCTTCCGCTATTGAGAAGTCCGGTATGGAGAGGGATTACTGTTTTGAGAAGTCCGGTATTGAGAGGGATTACTATATTGAGAAGTCCGGTATGGAGAGGGATTACTGTATTGAGAAGTCCAGTATGGAGAGGGATTACTGTTTTGAGAAGTCCGGTATGGAGAGGGATTACTGTATTGAGAAGTCCGCTATTAAGAGGGTTTACTGTATGTTAATTTGCACCTACTTGTCTGTCTGGTATATTTTCCTTGGAATTTACATGAGCGAGTTTTGTGGTGGTAGTGGCGAGTGGTGGTAGTTGTGGTAGGGCTGGTAGCTAGAGAATGGGAGGCTGCCAGGGCTGTGGTGGGGAGAGAGAGAGGGGGGGGGGCTTCTCTTACAACTAAGCCACAGACAGACAGACGCCACAGTCACCCAACCCAGAAATCCATCGCTCGGTTCTGTCCTTAACATCTTCACGAAAATGGCTTGACCCCCAACACAATCTAAATTAAATGCCTTCACCCCAGTCTAAATTAAATGGCTTCACCCCAACAGTCTAAAATAAATGCCTTCACCCCAACAGTCTAAAATAAATGCCTTCACCCCAACACAGTCTAAAGTAACAGCCTTCACCCCAACAGTCTAAAATAAATGGCTTCACCCCAACAGTCTAAAATAAATGGCTTCACCCCAACAGTCTAAAATAAAAGCCTTTACCCCAACACAGTCTAAAGTAAATGGCTTCACCTCAACAGAGTAAATTACCCTTCCATTAGATTTTCCTTTTTCCCTTTTGTCCTTTACTTATATTGGAGTTTCCTCGTCCCAATCTAATGAAATTGAAAGGAAAATAACTTGGCCTGGGGACGGAGATCTGGAGGGTTAGGAGTGGGGGGCAGTGGGAGGTGTGGGGGGGGGGGGGAGAGGTCGAGTGAGTGCTAGATAATGAGAAATTTTCTGCTCCGGCGATATTTGTGTGTTGGGGAGAGAAGGGGAGATTATTGTTGGGGAGGAGACGGGGTTGTTGTGTGGGGAGGAAGGAGAAGGGCAGTTGTGATGTGTGTGGGGAGGGTAGGGGAGATGTGTGTGTGTGGGGGGGAAGTTGTGAAGTAAAGGGGTGTGTGTGTGTGAATATATATCAAACACACACACACCTACACACACACACACACACACACACACACACACACACACACACACACTATCCATTAAGTGTCTATCCACAGATTAGCCCCCCTAGTGTCATGGCAGGGCCGCCTCTGAAACCAACCTGTGCAGCTGTCGTCCCATAAATTGCTGGGGGTCGACGGTACAAACAGAGGTGGCCAAGCTGAAATATATGGCCAGGCTAAAATATATGGCCAGCTTGAGATATATGGCCAGCTTGAGATATATGGCCAGCTTGAGATAATATGGCCAGTTGGGATAATATGGCCAGGCTAAGATAATATGGCCAGGATGAAATAATATGGCCCACCCGAGATAATATGGCCAGTCACAAAACTAATGTGGGAGGGGGAAGAGGAATAAGGTGTGTGTGTGTGTGTGTGTGTGTGTGTGTGTGTGTGTGTGGCCAGGTACAACATCGTGACAGGTGTGCCGTAATAATAGGCCCGTACAAACACACACACGTCGTCGTCATCATCATCATCATCATCATCATCATCATCATCATCATCATCATCAGGGCGGCTCAAAACAAACCCATCATACATAAGAAAATAAAATAAAAAGTTATATAGAATTGAAGACTTTACTAAGCACCCCAGATAACCTCCCTCCCACCCAGTCGTTAACTCTGGTCCGCTCCTAACCCAATATCACTATAAATTGGGTAAAAACTGTTAAAAACTCTTTCCATGTTTCAGTAAAAAGATGGTGTGAGGAATTTGTCTCGATAATTTTATTTTATTTTTTATTTTTCGATTTAGTGTTATGTTAGAGTTAGGTCTTGGGTATTCGTTATTGCTTTTATTATTATTATTATTATTATTATTATTATTATTATTATTATTATTATTATTATTATTGTCGCCCCTCATCGTATAGTGTTCTCTCTCTCTCTCTCTCTCTCTCTCTCTCTCTCTCTCTCTCTCTCTCAAACTTGTACAGGTTTACCTTATTAGGCAAGAAAGGTGTATTGTGTAGTGTACTGCGGCACCTGATTGATGTGTGTCTGTAGTGGAGTAGATTGGACGTTGGAGTAGTGGTGGAGTAGGTTGATGGTGGAGTAGAAGAGAGTTACGTGGAGTAAGGGGTAGAGTACACTTATCCACGGTGTCCCTCCTATTGTTCCCGAGAGTCAGCGAGGGACAAGTAGGAGACCAGGTGTGTGTTGTGTAGGAGACCATGTGTGTGTTGGGTAGGAGACCAGGTGTGTGTTGTGTAGGAGACCAGGTGTGTGTTGTGTATGAGACCACGTGTGTGTGTTGTGTAGGAGACCAGGTGTGTGTGTTGTGTAGGAGACCAGGTGTGTGTGTTGTGTAGGAGATGGTGGGGGTGGGGGAGATAGGAGAGAGTGATAAGGAGGGGGAAGATAAGGGAGAGGGAGGAGGGTGCAAGGAGAGGGGATGGTGGAAATGGGAGAGGGAGAGGAGGAGGAGTGGGAGTGTGGGTGAGAGGTAGAGCGGCGTATGAGTGATTGATGGAAGGAGAGAGCGAGAGGTGAGATAGGAGGAGGGGTGGAGACGGGAGAGGAGGTTGGGAATGAAAGGTGAGAGGTGGAAGCTGAGAGAGATGGGGCGGGGGGGTGGTAAAAGACATGATATAACTGGATGCTGGTAGAGGCTAAAATCTTCCGGTGCTGAAAACTTCCGTCACTGAAATTTCCGGCGCCCTGAAACTTTTGTCAATTTTATTAACCCGGGGCCTGAGTTTTTATTTATTTTTCTTTGAATATTGTCCTCTTCCCCCCCCCCTTCCCCCTTTACTCCCTCCTTCCTTAGGTTCCGAAACGTTCCCCAGAATAAAACGTCTTGGGTCCGTAAAACGTCTTGTAGTCCATTAAACGTCTTGGGTCCGTAAAACGTCCTGGAGTCCATTAAACGTCTTGGGTCCGTAAAACGTCTTGGGTCCGTAAAACGTCTTGGGTCCGTAAAACGTCCTGGAGTCCATTAAACGTCTTGGGGTCCGTAACGTCAAGAGGTAGTACTCAGCTGCCTAAATGTCATAGATAGACCTTCAATGACCTCATGACCTACTGACGCAGCCCCTCACTCCTACCTACACCTCACACTCTACCTTCATGGGGGGGAATTAGTGTCAAATATTTTTATGAAGGTAACCAATAGGATTAAGGGATGACCTGAAGATTAGCCCACCTCCACCCAGCAGTTTATTTCACCACCTGATAATTAAATACAATAACTTAACTTGTGATTAGGTTACGTTACGTTAGATTAAGGTTATGCTAGGTTAGGTTAAGCTTATGCTAGATTAGGTTAAGGTTATGCTAGGTTAGGTTAAGCTTATGCTAGGTTACGTTATGCTAGGTAAGTCCGCCAGTTAGGTACGTTCTCATATCATTCGAGAAATAAAAGACACAGGACGAACCTTTCTGAAATGGTGGTCGGAGGACAGTGGTGGGCGAGAGATACTCCCTCAGGCACTACCCCAGCAGGTGTAAACAAAGACGCTGCTCCTGGTCACGTGTTGCGGGAGGAGAGGGTCGGGAGGAAGGAGGGGGGCGGGAGGAAGGAGGGGGTGGGATGGGGAAGTGGCGGGAGGAGGGAGGAGATGGTACAGTTACGGACCAAAATTCTCAGCACTCCTCTGGCAAAATCTTGAACCTTAACCTAACCTAACCTAAGACTACACCAGAGGATATTAGAATAAGTTATATGTTAAATATGGAAAATCTTTGGGTTAAATCAACAGAAGGATGCTAATTTTATCATCTATTTACCATGATTTTTTTATATATATCTTTTTTAGTGTGTTTTTTCCCCGTGGTTATTCTTGCTGTTATTAATCATGACTACCGGCGGACAACAGCTATTAAACAGTCACATAAATATGACCCAAAATAACAGATGCCAGTTGTTGCCAAGACCGTCCAGGGAGTTTCTTACCTTCAAGTGCTGTATTTCCGGGTTCTCATGAGCTCGGTCTGCCTCCCTCTATACACTTGGGAAATCACGGGAGTTTGTGTTATTGTCATGGGCTGGATTAGGTTAGGTTAGGTTAGGTTAGGTTAGGTTACAGTTCTAATAGACGCTACCCAGACATAGCCATTACAGTATATACCCATTAGGATTCGAACCCTCATTATGGTTTGGATGGGTAAGGTGAGGTCAGGTTTATTACCTTCGGAGGGCTGTGACCCCAATCCTGATGGTTATGGTTAGGTTAGGGCCTGTTTATGCTGGGGCCCTACGTGATCAGACAACCGTAGTAGTGTGTGTGTGTGTGTGTGTGTGTGTGTGTGTGTGTGTGTGTTGAGATGACACACAAACACAGTCAGGCAAGATGCAGCAGGAGGAGGAAGGAGTAGAGGAGGTGACCCTGACTAGTGAACGGGGCGGGGCGGTGTCGAGGGAGATAAGAGTGCCGATAAGAAACTGCCTTCATTTCCTTCGTAACTCAGGACCACCTCCGCCCACCACCTCGTTACTCCCTCCGCCCACCTATTTACACCCTCCGCCCACCACCTCGTTACTCCCTCCGCCCACCTCCTCTTTACACCCTCCGCCCACCTCCTCTTTACACCCTCCGCCCACCACCTCCTCACTGGGTTCCCTGATCTCGTGTCTCCCAGAAACTATTATTTTTCCGTTTACATAATGACTTTCCTTGTCTGTGTACTCTAACTCTTCGCCGCTAGTCTCTCTTGTCTGTCTTCCCGCCGCCGTCTGTTGCGGAAAGGAAGAGAACCCCCCTTCCCCCCCTCTCCCTTTTTCAGGGTGGGGGAGAGATCGTGTATGTGTTGGGAGGAAGGGGGTGTGGCTAAGGCGCCGGGCGGTCCCAGTTGGGTTATTCACGCCACCCCCGCCTCTACGTCATAACTGCCAGTGTCACCTGCCCCTTCCTTCATCCCCCCCCTCCCTACTCCTCTCCCCCCTCCCCCTCCTCTCCCCCCCCTCCCCTACTCCCTCTCCCCTACTCCTCTCCCCAACCCCGTCCTCACTCCCCACACACACTGACCACCAACCCACCCATCCCCCCACCCAACCCATCCCCACCAACCAACCAGCTCACTGCCGCCCCTCTTCCACCGTCTTCACTACAATCACCGTTTTAACAGTTTCCTTCTATTTCGTTGGGTGGCCGAGAGGTTATAGCCCCCACTTCCTGTCATAAGGGTTGCTGGTTCGATCCTCCCCCCCCCCCTGAGATACTTGTAATACAGCCAGTTGTAAATAGGTACCTTATTTCACAGTTGGGGAGGTGAAGGTGTTTTGAGTGCAGTGCCGGCCATATTGCCTCCTGGTTTACTGAAGGCTTTATGGGACCCAATTATAGGGCTTAGAGAGAGAGAGAGAGAGAGAGAGAGAGAGAGAGAGAGAGAGAGAGAGAGAGAGAGAGACAGTCGTGGGAAATAAATGGAGCAGGTGTAGAGACTTGGACACAGATGTTCAGCTGTGGCGGGAGAGGGGGATGTGTGGGCAGGTGTAATGATTCTATGAGGCAAATGTTCAGGTGTTGTGGACAGGTTTGGTGGGTGGTTCGAACAGGTGTAGGAAGCAGGTGTGAGGAGACAGGTGTGGAGAGCTTCCGGTTAACAACAAGGTGGTTGACATTGGTGGTGGCTGGGAGTCACTCAATAATTCCCGTGAAGCCAGGTGCTATGTTTAGGTAGTGGATTGGTTATTGATTTGCCGGGAGATAATGTTCTCCTTGGCCTTAACTAACCTAACTTTACCTTACCCTTAACTAACCTAACCTAACCTAACCTAACCTTCCCTTCCCTTCCCTTCCCACTCAGCCAAGCCTCAGTGAAACCAGGTCCTCCCTAGCCTCATCTTCCGACACCCACAACACTCTTGTCTTGAGTACCCTCGTGTAGAAGGCCCAGTGGTAGAGGTGAGGAAGGTCCTTGGCTTACTGGAGACTGGTCATGAGAAGGCCTAAGTGTGTGTGTGTGTGTGTGTGTGTGTGTGTGTGTTTAGGTTGGATGGTAGTGTCCCCTCGCTATACTATTCTGCGCTGACTCCTCCTTGAGAGAGAGGGAGAGGGGGAGCTGAAGAGGCCGGTAGAGTTTCGTGAGTACCTGTCCTGACTGACTCACTCATTCACTGACTGAGAGAGCTCTTTGACTGGCGACCAACTGATTGAATGAATGAACTTTATGATGGCTCCACTCACTCACTGGTCGAGAGAACTTTCTTTATGATTATTATCTAATTGACTGAGAGAACTTTTTGACCACTCATTCACCCAATCACGCACGCTCCCACACATTCACTCATTCACTCACTCATTCACTCACTCACTCACTCACTCACTCACTCACTCACTCATTCACTCATTCATTCACTCACTCACAGACGCGACTGATATTTCACGTATGGAGAGAGACAAAGGGGGTAATTTGGTGTGTGTGTGGGGGGGGATGGGATGAGTGTGTGGGTGGGTAGGGAAGTGGAGGGTAGGGGGAGGAGCTGTCACTGCTGCTCACTGGGACAACCCAGCCTGGATGCTGACGTTGTCTCCTGGAAATTTTTGAAGCGGAGGAAGGGGCCCAGATATTTGGAAGAGGAGGGATGAGATTCGTCTAGGAAGAGAGAGAGAGAGAGAGAGAGAGAGAGAGAGAGACACACATTCGTACATATTACAGTAAACATGTGTGGGTGGGAGGACAGGTGCGTAGGGTGAAAGGTGGGGAGGAGGAGGAGGGGAATATCGGTGGTGGGTTGGGGGAAAATGTTATGAGGAACGGGGTGGGGGGTTGATAGTGGTATATATCGGTGGGGAGGAGAGGTAGATATTAAGGGGTATGATAAGGGGAAGGAGAGGGGAGGACAGGGTATGTATTGGGGGGAGTGGGGGGGGAGAGCGCTATAAGGAGAGGGGAAGGGGAGGGGAGGAGGAGCTAGATTGGTGGCACATTCCTCCACAGCCATCCTCTCCTGCACCTACAGTAGTATCGAATAAGCAGTTATAATTTCCAAACAGGTACTTTGGCGCCTCGCTGTCAACCAGTTTTCGGGAGATGAGTGATACGGGTTATTATTTGGGGATGTATGAAGGATGAGAGATAAGATAGCCGTAGTGGCGACGTGCGGCAGCTTAGGTAGTGGTGGTGGTGGAGTCGTTGACGGTGGTGGTGATGGTGAGAGGGCCTGGGCCGCACTGTTCAGTTTCCACAACGCGTTCAGACCATGATGACGTGTGTCGCTCGTCATCTTGCCTTGCTCCCCCTCCTCCCCCCATAGTTGAAAGTGGGCATTGTGTACCCGTAGACTGTTAACTGTATGTTGTGTGCCTTGGTGGTAACAGCTGCTAGGGTATCAGTGAGAGAGAGGAAGGCAGATTCATTCATTGTATTGGGTGTTGTATCTCCAGGGGGCGGCGGTGTGTGTCAAACGTTAGGTGAAGGTAAATACTGGAGAGTTATGATGTGAACGACGGTGCCTGCTCAGCTGCTCCACCAGGGACAAGTGGCGGCCCATGGGGGGAGTTAATCAGTGTGCTCCATCTCGCCACCTCCACCATGTAAACCACCAGCAGGAGAAGTGGTGGTGAGACAGCCTGGGAGGTTGTAGTACCTTGGTGGTGTGACCCCGAGTGTTACACAGCTCGGTACCTCACACAGGGGGTTAGGAGAACCACTTTCCTCAATGACCGTTCTGGTATGGAGATAAGTGACAGTGACACCGTGAACCCTAACACGTGGCGAGAACACCACCTTGTGACCTTGATGGTGTGGGGTGAGAATGTGTGTCTCACTGTGTCGTCCAGAACTCTGACACGTGTTAATGACCTCTCCAAACGTTATCCTGTTGAGGTCATTCATCTAGACTTCAATATTATCACTTCAGTGGAAATAAACAACTGGTTCCCCCATGGTTCACTTACCTTTGTTACTACCTTCATTGACACTTGCGACGTAGGCATCTCTCCCGGTGCCGTGCGGGAGATGGCTCTAACACTCTCTGTGGTGCTGGGGGAGGAGTCTTGCTGTACGGGGGAGGGGGACTAATGTTTCTGAAGGGGGCTGACCTGTTGTATCCATTATAGGTTTATTTATTCTCGTCGTTTTTTTTGGTCGTTTTATTTCCGGTTTTATTTTAGTTTCCGTCTTTTTAATTTTAGTTTAACCTTTTTCCATTAATTATCTCCTGGCTGTTGCGGTGCTGAGATAGTATTCATAATCATTCATTCATATGTATAATGTCTACATATGTTGTGCATACGTATATATTACCGAGCCCATGCAGCTATTTGTCGCCTCTTCTAGACATTATACCACAGATTGGGTAAACTTAGGCTGGTGGTGGTGGGGGTGTCAGCGGATGTGGATATCCTTCCTGGGGTTCCTCATTACTCAGCGCTCGGGACCCTCCACTCTACTCCACACTACACCACACCATACTACACCACACCACTTTATTTCACACTACAACCACTCCATTCCACACTACACCATTCCACACCACACTACACCATACCACTTCACTAAACACCATTCCACACTTCAACCACTCCATTCCACACCACACTAAACCACACCACACTAAACAACTCCACACCACTCCACACTAACCCACTCCACACCACTCCAAACCACTCCACCCCACACTAAACCACCCCACACACCAATCATACCAAACGCACCACACTTACAAATCACAACATACTTTCACAGATCATAAAACACATCTTATACTTACTAACCATGACAGCCATTAATAATCTCACCCAACTATTTTTGTTTTAGTCATTACACACACACACACACACACACACACACACACACACACACACACACACACACACACACACCCCCACACACACACACACACACACACACACACCCACACACACACACACACACACACACACACACACACACACACACACACACACACACACACATTACTGACTCTTACACCCACTAATTATCAAACTTGTTAATCTTTCTAAACTGTACGTGTGATAGGGAGGTGAATAGGCTGCCAAGTCAATGTGATAATGTTGAAATATTTATTTAGTTCTTCAAGCTGATGGATCATTATATCGTAGGAAGGGAAGAACGTGTGTGTCTGGTGTGTGATTGTTTAGTACCGTGAGAACAATACAGACGGTCATAATATTTAGTGTACTATAAACTAGACACGACGCCTGTTTATAAATCACAACATAGTCTCATGTAGTCAACGTTCTGTAATTAATCGGTAAAACATGCATAGATGGAACCAACCTCGAAGTGTACTGGGTGTCTCATGGTGTCTCTTATTTAACACTTTGTCTGGTGGGTAACGGTATACCTATAGTAACTCATGACGTGGTCGCTGGTTCCTGGTAGAACAGGTGTATGTGTAGGAGGCAGGTGTTCACGGGTCCACATATGACACGGTTTCTGGGCGCCATTATAACATGAATTTTGTTACATCATTCTAGTTGTTTTGTTTTCTCTTATGTTTTGAGTTTCTCGAAATTATTTGTGTTGGTGTATACACATTTGTGGTAAGGGTGGGTGGTGGACGTTTTATGGTACTACTTGTATTAATGTAATATTTAGATGAGAATATAGCCCGTTATTAATGCCATGTATGCTGCTGTGCTCTGTAATTGTGTATGTGTTATGTTACTAATTATGTTCTTCGCTCTTTCACTCCTACACCGATGTAAACATTCCCATCTACACACACACACACACACACACACACACACACACACACACACACACCAAGAAAAGTATACTACCTTGATGAAGCTATGTATAGTACTGTACTGTATAAACAACAGACTATTGGAAAGTAACATTTTATTCCACTATATTAGTCCACTCTACATAAGTCCAACTCCTTGAGCACTTGAAACTCATCTCATTATTTTTACTTCTCTTGTCATGGAGCAAATGATGGCCTTTACCTTTTGTTATCATATAATTAAAGGACTGTCGCTCACCTGAGAAATTCCTGTCAAACTTGTAAAATGTGAAGTTGTTCATTAAAGACTATGGCTGTGTAGTTTGAGTATGGTTATTTTGTGACTATTATTATTATTAGAGGAAAAACCACTTGGTAACATGATCTTATAGAGTGTGATATATCATTCAGTGTCTTTAGACTTCATATCGGCAACAGATTGCAAGTTGCAAGTCTCCTTAACTATGATCCAAATTTGTGACTGGTTGTACCGAATGACCGGGGTGTCTTGTATAATCCAATAGTGAAATTAAGCTTGATTTTATGTGAGTACGTAGTAGGCAGCTACCAAACAGGGAGGTACTACCGCCTGGGAAGATATTGGAAGCATAATGTGTTGTCTAATGGTAGACCCTGCTGCCATATGGCACCACAAAAATTGTGACCAAGTCCCAGGTTGCTGATCTGACTTTCTGCCTCATTTACACACAATTGCAGGGTCTCAATTGTTTCTCTTGCCACTGACAGCAACATACATATATTGTTTCTCTCTCTTGATCTTTTTTATTTTTTATTTCTTTATGGTTCTTTTTTATTATTATAATTTTATTATTATTACTAGTATATCAGTGTTATTATTATTATAATCATTGTTATTTTATTATTTTTATATTTTTTATTATAAATTTTATGTATCTGAATTATTATTATTATTATTATTATTATTATTATTATTATTATTATTACTACAGTATTACATTTTTGCACCCCAGTCCCCGATGTGGGTCAGTGACCTGTGCCCGGGTGGGCTAGTCCCGTAAAAAAAAAAACCATTCCAGACACAGGGTTTGCTTGTAGTGGAAGGACAGTACAGTACAGTAATCCTCTATTAGATTATGCCTCACTAAGAGCCCTGGGGAACAGTGATCTCTGTAACCGATATTAGACAGAGTAACATTGGTGACTTACTAACAGTGACTCGGTGCAGTTCCGGGACTCACCCACAGTATTTCCTCCACAGAACGAAATCGTGGTGAGTGTAGACATCACGGGCAGTAGTCACCAACCTTCAGCAGAACACTAATACGCTCACTAGTTCTTTTATTTTTTACTTTTTTTTTTCATTGACGAGTTCTTGAATAACTACGGCAAGTTGTGTTTGGAATGACACTGTGATTATTGAGTGTGACTACAGCTCAGACATGGTACTGTACCTGTACCAGTATGGCTCATATCAAAAGTTAAAATGATAAACTAAACAAGTGAATTTAGATTTGTGTTTATCACATCATGTGTGTGTAGTAATAACAAATACAGTACAGTGAACCAGCAATAAGTTTAAATAGCAGTGCGATGATCAGTATTCGTGTAAGACAATGTGGTGACCATTGATGGTTGAGGCCAGAGTGTGGTAGGTGACAAACAATGCCCCAGCCAAGGTTAATGGTGATATCCTCGATGGTGACAGTTATGGTCATACGTGGTAAAGTTCCTTGACCAGGCCTGGCGTGTCAAGTGCCAGGCGCTCACAGGCAAGCCAGCTAGTGGCACTGCATTGGCCCTCAACTGTCTGCTGATGCTAGAGACAATCATGTGGTCCTATTTTGGAAGCAAACAGAGGAGGCCCAGTGCCTCCTCTGTTATGGATTATATTCGCCGCCTGAAAGTGTGGTAAGGCCGCTGTGTTTATCTGCATCCTCCCCTCTCCCCATGCACCATCCTTCTCTCCCCAAGCTCTACCTATATCATTCTCCTCTCCTCTTGCCCTTCCTGTACCCTCCTCCTCTTCCTATGCCCTTGCTGTACCATCCTCCTTTCCCCTTTCCCTTTCTACATCATCCTTCCTTCTTCCTCTGCCCTCAAATCATCTTTTCCTTCCTAACTACACTCTGCGCTGCCCTCTCTTCCCCTCACTTCCATCCCGTGTTGACCCTCCCTCCCATACTCCCTCCCTCCAGCACCCTTAATAGTCTGGCCCCACCTTTTAGTCAAGATCTTGACCATGGTTATATAAAGCCTGATTTTCCTGCTTCGTTTGCAGTGATTGTGTCGTGTTTTGGTTATCATTCTTGGATTTTGTGCCATGAACGATAAATTATAACAGATTTTTATAGCCTTCAGTCTTTCCATTTATCATTCACTTAGATTATAACAGATTTTTATAGCCTTCATTCTTCTCCATTTATCATTAACTTAACACAGTCCATTCATGTTTCTCATAGCTTGAATGATTATGTGTTCATGTAATTTTTCAGTTATGCTCTTTGGTTGTGTTTTAGTGTACAATGCCATTAATTAATACAGTATTTATAAAAAGAAATAGTTGACTAGCACCCAGGAGTGTGATCTAGTGAGCCAAGCAAGCCAGAAAGACTTCACTAACTAGCACTTGTAGCCACTAATTTACTGTATGTTACTGATGTCTGTTGCTTGAGTTCTGAGATGATTGACGTGGATGTATTTTGTGGCATGTGCAGAGGGAAGGGAATTAGGAGAAGGGGGAAAAATGCCAATTCTTGTCTGAAGGTGGAGACATATAATAGACATTTTTACCACAGGTTCTAATACCCTTCCCTCGACAGACCTGGACGGTAGACGTGTCACACTGTTGTTGGTTCTCACTTAACACCTACACTTGGGTCTATGCTATAACAAGAGTGCATGTTTCAGTAACAGTAACTTATTTTTTTATTATTAATGTATTTACCTAGTATTTGTTGTTGTGGGATTTTTTTTTATTTGTGGGAAATAATATAAATAATACAGTACAAAAATAAAATAAAATACTGTTCTTTTATTTCTATCAATTATTGTATAAACACTGGCATATTGGTAAAACTGAGATATTAAAATTAATTCTGAAACTTTTATAAACTGATGAGAACAATAAAATCATCTGTTATGTCTTTTAAACTCCACTGGAAAGTCTTTCACACAAGAGATAAGAACTCAGTTGTGAACACAGAAATATAAAGACCCAGCCAGTGGATGTGTGTATCAGATAATGCTCTATTCCCAACATTTCTGTGCCGTTTGCTGTTGTGTTCTACGTACAGTATGCCAAATTCTGTGTCATTGTGTTTGTTTAAGATTACTGAATGACAAATTTACTGATGTGGGTAAGCCTTTTATAGGATGTTGAAGCATAGTAATATACTGTAGTCATAGTGCAAGTGAAATTCAAATCTCTTCTCAGTAAACTATTAGATCTTTGTCAGGAAATGTTAGAAAATCAGGGAAAAATATATAACCTAGGAAAACAATAAAGATAATGTGTAACAATTTATTTTGGTTACAGTGGGCCACGCTTATTCGAAGACGCAGTAGAGAGCATCCCTGGCCGCAGCGGCACCAGTGAGTCGGTGACCAGCCCTAGCAGTGCCTCTAATGACCCTGCATCACAGGTGCCTCTTCTCGACCCCCCAGCCTCTTCTGCTTCAACAGGTCAGTCTGCTGCTCCCTGTAGGGTAACTGGTTAAATGGGTCCCAATTCTAATGAGCCCCAACCTTCCCTAACCTATTTAGATTGGGGACCATTCCTAAGTTCTCTACTACCAGTATATTTTTATTATACCTTTATTTCTGTTTCACTATAAAATTTATGACTTTCTAGTTAATACCACTTAATATATTTAAGTATTGAGATGGCAGCATTTGGTGTGTAACAGCCTCTCCTTTGCCTACTCCATTCATTGCATTTCCTCCCCCATTCTCTTTCTGTCCCTGTTCATCCTGTGATGTATGCTATGTCCCTCATCCCAGTGCACCTCATTTATTGCCTCTTATGCACCCACATTTTCTTTCTGTCTTCTAGCATCCATCTCGTCTCTTCATACCATCTCAGAGAGCTCATTTCATCCATTCTATCACTCTGCATGTCACAGCCTCAGCCCTCTTCATACATTCCAAACACCCTGTAAACTTCACTGTTTCTCATCTTCCAATCTCATACCAGATGCAACCCTCTGGTAACTCAATTCTTTAACTTGTATTTTGCAGTGCAGTACTATATTTTGCTTCATTCCAAGACCATATTTCACTCCCATATGTCAATGTAGAGTAAGACTAACTCAGAAGTTAGTTAGACATTATTTTAAGTTATTACTTTACCTGCTAGTGTGAAGAAAGGCAATAGTACACTCTGTTAAGGACTTATTGCCATAGACTAAGCCAGCACAGTGCCATTAACAAAGGGCAAACAAAACACATGGCAGTAGTTAGAATAGTGTTTCTACTTTGTATGTAATATGTGGAAAAGTGTGGATAAATTGCTTAAAGTGTTTTTTTTTGTAAAGGAAGCTTTATAGATAATGTAGTTGCAGATTCTATGAAATATATATTTGCTAAATTGAAGGTTTTCTACATAAACTTTAAATTTCCTTTATACACAGTATGTCAAAGTCATCACCACCAGTTGCACTGTGTGTTCACTCCCCTCATAAAGCAATGGATCAGTCTCTGAGAGACATGTTGCCACTGGCCATATTCCACTATTCAGCTGTAACTTACACCTGCTTTAGCTATACCTGCCTTCGTATCTCTCCCCACTTCACTCATACTGTATGTACTATACCAGTACAGTATGTTGAATGACCAAGGGGACGTCACACAACCCTGACACAAATTTAATTTTAACCCAGAAACTTCTCCAAGTGATGGCACATCTAGGGTTGTTCCCACACAGTCCCCGTCCACCCCTGCAGTTTCTTCCCCCAACCGTAAGGCATCAGGTAAGGAACCATTTGATAATACAGTACTCATTTCTATTGATTTTAGTGTTATTCATTTGTTTGGTGCTATACATAACAGAGGTATTAATGGATTATAGCTACAATCTTTACTAAAGGTATTTCTGTCAATATTAATGCTCCAAATACTCTCAATGTATGACAATCACTGTACAGTACTGGGTACCGATGATTTAATCCTAAATTTGTATTTGTCTTTATACATGTAAATACCCTGTAATGTTTCCTAATTGGAATCATGTTACGTGTTGAAAAAAATAGGATGGTTCGTAGTATTCAGCTTTTCATAGTACAGTATAATCATCTTGTCTTCTTATTTTTGTTCTTTACTCCCATCTTGAGCTTGGAAGTTTGTCGTGTCCACGTGAAATTCTATTTTGCACTTGAAAACTTATTTTATTTATTTTTTGCTATGTTAACTATCTTTTTTCGAGCAGTGTTATATACTACATGTGAAAGATTATATTTGACCAGATGTAATAAATATTTTACTCCCCTACAGTTGGTGGTGCACTGGAACAAGCTAATCTTACTTCAGAGCCCTCCATGGATTATGACTTGATGTACGAAGATGACGATGATCCAGAGCTTGGGTCTATGGAGGGCCACGGCTCTGTCATACACCATCTATTGTCACAGGTTGGATGTCATCTTCACAGTTGGGTTTTTGTACACCTACAATTTACTTCTCAGTAAGGTTCCTGCCACTTTGACTTCCCTGGCAGACATTACAATTCAAGTTTATTAAATGGTTTTCTTTATATAATAGTTCTATCTTACAATATTCACTTTTTTGATGTTAGATATTAGTAATTCAGATGTGAGTTACAACATTTCTAAGGAGTAATCTAGTTTTTAAATTAGATTATACTAGCACCTCTGAGTGTGTATCAAGCATTTTGTCTGATCAGTTACTATGTCTTTATCATCAGGTCAAAATTGGGATGGACTTGACCAAAGTTGTGCTTCCTACGTTTATCCTTGAGAGACGCTCCCTGTTGGAGATGTATGCGGACTTCTTTGCTCATCCTGATCTTTTTTGCAGGTAAACATTTTATTTTATTTTTTAATGTCATGGTTTTATAATTATTAGTTTAAGGTAGTCATATTTCTTACATGCAGTAGCTTTATGTAAGTACAGTGCAGGTGCAGTAATTCGATTATAGAGGAATTCTGTCAAATTATTATCATTACTGTTATTATTGTTATTATTCTTGTCATTGTCATTATTATTAAGCAATTATTAACTAGCTATATGGCTGAATCTATATATTTCATTCATTTGTTGTTCTGACACTTTCATCAGATTTTAACAAATTGATACCATGACAAGTAGTGTTTGATTTATTTGACCATGTGTCCCTCCATCTGCTGTCTCTCCCACATTAGCACTTATGTTTCTGGGCACAGTAATATCTTCTAACATGCTGTAGTGGGTTGTTACCAGCCAAAATTAGTACAGTACCTTCTCCAGTTATGTCATTATTAGAATAAGGTACCTATTGGTTTTAAGCTCACAAGGTTCAGGGGCAAGGTCATTGGTCATGCTTCTTTATATGTTGCAGCCCAGTAGCTTCACATGCCCTTTAATTATTGCTGAATTCTGTACCAAACTTGCTGTAATAACTACTGAAGAAATACTAGTACAGTATTAAGATTTTAATATGATAGCTGCAGACAAACTCTATTTGGAATAATGTGCAGTATTGTGTCACCTTGTGTTCTTCACTGAGAGAGTAAAGGAACATATTTATCTTAGTGGTTCTCATTTTAAATCTGTACACCAATTGGCCATCTCTCAGAGGTATTAGCACTGATGAAATCAGCATTCCAAGACTATATATACGGTACCCTTGGATTATATGAGGTAGAGGTGAACGATCCATAAATCTTAAACTAGGATTATTTGAGTTAAGGATTGTATCTTTCCTGTAAATCCTATCAGTACTTGGCTAATATACTTCAGTAAACTGTAACGCCTGTATTATTAAACATCTTCCCTTGAAGAGGGTCGTCGTGTTTCAACCCGAGTTTTAAACTAAATGGGTCCTGAGGGCACCACAGCACAGTACTTAACGGGGTGGTGTGGCGGTAAAATTAACTAATTCCAATATTATAAATTAATTTATAATATTGGAATTAGTTAATTTTACCGCCACACCACCCCGTTAAGTACTGTACTGCGGTGTCACCTCAGGACTCTTCAAGGGAAGATGTTGTTTAATAATACGGGTGTATATGTTTAGTGTAATATTAATCATGTCGTGAACAGTCTGTGACTATCATACTGTACCTTTTTTTATGTACAGGTATATACAGTATTGAAATAATTTGATTGTTTCATTTGTTTCAGCATTGCTGACATGCAAACCCCTCAGGACCGTATGGTGCAGGTGGTGAAGTGGTATGTCTCAGCTTTTCATGCTGGACGTAAAAGTGAAGTCGCTAGAAAACCGTACAATCCAATTTTGGGTGAGGTCTTTAGGTAAGGACCTGTGTATTTAACCCCATCTTTATAAAATTAAAAACTATAGTACATGTACACTACCATTCGTGTGTTAGCACAGTACAGTACAGTACTCTAGTTTTGGTTTGTGATGCACTGGATATTAGATTATGAAATTAACAGATTAAGGATCAATAAAATTTATTTTCTCTGATTGTGTTATCACTCAGGAGTTTAATGTTCAAAATTCCTCAAACTTTAGGTGTTATTGGGATGTTCCGGGTACAACCACCACAGGGGTAGATGCCCAAGATGGTCCAATACCCTGGGCCAAAAATAACCAGCTCTGTTTTGTTGCTGAGCAAGTTTCACATCATCCTCCCATATCTGCCTTTTATGCTGAACACAAGGCCAAGAGGATTTCCTTCTGTGGTCACATATGGACAAAGTCAAAGTTCTTGGGTCTGTCTATTTGTGTGAACAACATAGGGCAGGGCTGTGTATCACTGATGGAACATGATGAGGAGTACATCCTTAACTTCCCAAGTGGTTATGGCAGGTATGTATTGCCTCTTAGATTACATAAGTTTTCATACCACACATGTTTGATAATGTCTGGTATAAAAAGTTATATACAGTCATTGTATATACTGTATTTAGTACTTGTTTGTGCACTTATAATACTTTTCAAGGTGATGTCAACGGAGTGACCTCCTGGCTAATAAATCAATTCCTTGTACAGGTACATACAAAGTCATTAATACAATTGTTTCTTCTTAAGATTGACTATTTTGTTTCCTCGGAAATAATATGTATGATATACAGTACTGGATTAATAACATATTTTAATTAATGAAGTGAAAACTTCCCTAACAATGTATTTCTCTCTCCCAGGTCAATCTTAACAGTACCTTGGGTTGAACTAGGTGGTACATGTCAGATTACGTGTAACAAGACGGGCTACAGTGCTAATGTGGAATTCTTAACTAAGGTAGGATTCAGTTTTTCCCCACTCTTACAGGCCTTTTGCCCCCAATGGTGAAGGGTGGCTGGAATCAGTATATACAGGATAGTACATTCATTTAATTTCTAGTTCATTCTCTCTTCCTATTTTAACAACCCCAGATATTATGTTTTATTCCTTAAGATTCATAGGACATGACCATGGACATTATATGCTGATACAGAACTTTCTTCATCACATTAATAGTTGCCAATTAACTTGATTTGAACAGAAAGAGACTTTTTTTCTTATTAATTAAAACTGCTATGAGACTACTGACTTACTGTAAACCCTAACACTGCTGAATTTATAATAATGAAAACTGTTCTCCCTGGATCTAAAAATATTTTAACATGCCTGTTACTCATAATTTATTCATGGCATGGCATGGAGGTAGTGTATATTGAATGCACTAATACTACAGTAGTACTTGTATAATTTTGTCTTATTTTTTCCAGCCATTCTATGGAGGCAAGAAACACAGGATATCAGCGGAGGTGCTCAGTCCAGGGGAGAAGAAGCCAATTGTCACTGTAGAAGGAGAGTGGAATGGAGTAATGACAGCAAAATGCAGGGAAGGTGTAAGTGGTATTTCCCATGGTTCAAATTTTATCTTGTGCTACCTGTAATTTATCATACCTGCATATGCATGTGTAATGAATTATCAATGAAAGTAAATATTCTACTGTACCGCATTTATATATTCTCTGTGTTCTTGGAATCCATGTGATCTTAGAAACCAGGAGAGCAACAGTGTAAATAATTTATGACTGCAGGTGATACGAACCAACCAACCCAAATCCAATTAAATTATAAACTAAGATTGTTCAATAAGGTTAGTTTGGCAAGATATACATTGGTTTGCATATTAAATAGTTATAGTACATGATTTATGCTCTGATCCTTGGTGTAGAAGATTGCACATAGAGTATTTCAAGATAAAGTAAAACATTTAGTAATACATGTTGAACCATACAAAGTCTTTCAGTGGTCTCAGATAGTGGCAATTGATGGATCAGAGTTGCTGCATTTATGTAATCATTCAGTTCACTATAATGGATCTACTTCCTGCTAATGTAGTATGTCGTGTACTAAATCATCTTCCATTGCAATACTACAGACAGATTCTTATTTGTGAGGATTTGATTTATGATAATTGGCAGTTACAAGAAGAAAAAAGTCCCACACTTAATTATTTCACTAATTTATTTCATTATTCTCTAATACTAATGGTATTTTTGCAAATGCAACATTATTTGTATCTTTCAACTACCAGTACTGTATCTGTTATTTTATTCAACAGGAGCCCAAGCCATTTGTTGATACCCAAACTATGGGTACTGTGAAGAAGAATGTCAAGTCTATAGCCCAGCAAGCACCCAATGAATCGAGATTTATGTGGAAGGAAGTTACGGCAGGACTCAAGTAGGTTTCTCATGGATCATTTATCAGTGCATATCTGTAGAGTCAATTTTAATACAATCCTAGAAAATGTTTCAGCACACACAGGTGTCCTAGGAGTTACAAATGTTTAAGTTGTGGAAATTTTCGTTAACGGAACCAAAAAGTATGGAATGAGTTTTGAGATATAGAAGAAAGTACTGTATTACATTAAAAGAAATTCTGTTTTGGTCAAGTTGTGACTTAAAACTAAAACCATCATATGGAAGGTTTCAACTTAAATGTATAAAAGTGTGGTTTTCAGGAGTTAAACATGTGTGAAGGTGTGGAAAGAGAGAGAAGTGGTCATTGATTAATATGAAGAGAGTTTCACATGTGCCACAACTGCCTTTTTTACTCTTGAATGTCTTTTCCTTCTATATTTCAGGTTGGCCAGAACTATGAGCAAAACCAGATCCCTTTTCTTTTTCTGTCATTCATTCACTCTCACTGCAGTACAATAAAAATGATGACAAATACATTTGGTTAATTTTTCCTTGTACATTTACAGATTCAACCAAATCGACCAAGCAACAGCTGCTAAATGTTCCCTCGAACAAAAGCAGCGTGACGAAGCCAAATATCGCAAAGAAAATAATATTGCGTGGGAGACAAAGCTCTTTGATTTGATAGGAGATAATTGGATCTACAAAAAACCACTGTTGAAAAGAATAAGTCAGAGGAATGATTGAAAAGGTTTGCTCCTAATGTGTTGGAAAAATTTTAAGAATCATGTTTCTAACTTTTACTGTCAACAAGTGAAACAATATTGGATGCAGTATCTCATCTAAGCTTCAGTAATGAATTTTATGCAATACTCCCAGATCCACCTAAATGATAATTTTTAAGGAGAAATCACCCAATCCAGTGTTTTATGGTGCGGCTGATTTAATTACAAAGTGTATGTGAAACTTATTGTTATCTATGCAACAAGTGTATAGAAGGTGATAAAATCATTGGATACATATTATGGTGACCAGTGAACATTATATCAGTGGTATGTGCAGTATAGTACTGTAGCTTGAACCAGAATTAGCTTTGTTCATCACATGCTTAAACAAAATAAAGGAAGAAAACTGAGTATTTCTCAAGTGTATGGTTAAGGAGAGGTGACTGAATATCAAGAAGGTACTGGTTTGTGGATCTGAGAAATAATGCTGTTTTATGCACAAATTAATTATTTGTATAAGCAAGAATGTCAGATTGAAAAGATATATATATATATATATATATATATATATATATATATATATATATATATATATATATATATATATATATATATATATATATATATATATATATATATATATATATATATATATATATATATATATATATATATATATATATATAACCACAAGGAAAGAAAACACGAAGTTCCCAAAGCGGTGTAATTCACATCTTCAGGGTGAGTACAGACCTAGTCTGTGCTCACCTGAAATAATTATCAGCACCTACAGTGATTTACTTATATATATATATATATATATATATATATATATATATATATATATATATATATATATATATATATATATATATATATATATATATATATATATATATATATATATATATATATATATATATATATATATATATATATCCCATTAGTGTATAATCATTATTATATATGTGAATTCTGGCACAATTTAATAATGACAGCATTTTTTCTCGTGTTTCTTGTCAACTACCCTGAAGTGAAATAAAGATAACTCGTGTTGTCATTCAGAAACTGGTTAATACAATGTTGACAAGGGTTTTTGATCATTAGAAGAAGCTACAAGTAGGGTCAAGCTGTGTTAAATAAGCAATGTTCAAATTACAGAATGGGTAATGTAATAATAATAATAATAATAAATGGTTTATTAATAGAGTTGCAGCCGGTGGCTGAAAATATACCTGATGATGAGCTCTTTTTATTAACTATTAGTCACTTGAAACTTCCTGTTGGTCCAATTTGTCTGCCTCAGCTAATCATAAGAGTAACTTTCATAGAATGAGAAAATTTGTGATTTTTGCATTATTTTTATTTTGGTGAGAATGATGAGATCCTACAAGGTCTGCAGCATTCTTTTTATTGTGTCATATAGGTACTAAGATATGGTTTATTCAAGTTATATGATGATTACCAAGAAGTCATACACTTTTACTTAGTCATATACTGTATACTATGAATCCCCAATAACATTCATAATCTCCCATAGCTTTTTATTTAAGGAAATAACAAGAGTAAAATGTGATTAATTCTATTCTGTCGGTGTGTCTGATAGATAAGATATGGAAATGAGTACAGTATGGGCCAGGTGGATGTTTTAATGGCTAACATGGTTTCCAGATCACTGTGTTCTTGGCAGCCTATGTACATGAAAGTTTATGTCTGTATCACCAGCTGTAATTTTTGAGTTGTTAAGGTTTTATGATTTAAGGAATAATGGAATCATCTCTGCATGGTGGTGAAACAGGCAAAGTGAAAGACCAGCTCGGGGGAATGAAACACTGTGATGTAAAGACCAATTTCAAATTTAACAAAGTGCAAATGGCAGAATGGTGTCCTGGTCTCCTCATCAGTGAAATAAAACCTAAAGGGATATACTGTACTGAATTAGTAATGAAGATCTAGAAATGATGCAGAATTAAAAGAGTGAAAAAGGTTGAGACAGTGAGGGAAAAATATTTCAAATTATTAAGGTGAAGAGTGGAAGGACCAAGAGCATGATGGAAAGATAATGAGACTGAGTGTAAGTGAGGGGGAAACACTTCAGTAAGAGAGAAAAAGACACTCGAGTCTAAGCGAGAGAGAGAGAAGGACATTCGAGTTACCTGAAGAAGATGCAGTATTCCACTAGATCACTTGGATGAGCTAATAGTTGCTTATGATAGGGATTTCATTTCAGTTCACCTGTTTTCCATCATTTGTCCTGCTATACATATTGTGCTCTATGTTAGTTCACCAATGCAATAGATAGCCATAGCAATAAATATGCAAAATCAGGTATATAGCTTAAATAGTTTGATGTTCCTTTGGTGGTAGTTCAAGCTCAGACAGCCTCGTTTTATTTCTTAAATAATGACACAACTGATGAAAGGAAGAAACCAATTAAGGTTATTTCTGATTACCAATAGGAAGCTTTAAATGCCATATCAGTGATGAAATGATATACGTACTGTATAGTGTTTTAATGGTATTACTGGTTTACTTAGTGATTACATGAAATGTTTGATAGGTTGACAGATTTTATATTTATACTTACCTTTGAACAAGAACTGATCATAAGTTGTGTCATTACTAGCGGGTGGTGCGAGGCAGTGAATCAGGATTGGTATTCATGGATGTAGCTGATGCACTTTGAATATGAATGTGTAATACTGTACATGAGAATACAGTACTACCGTAAATAGTAAGAGGTTGGTGGGAAGATTGGAGAGTTGTTGTTGATGTTCCTGTTTAGTTTAGAACTGTCAGAGGAACTTTTGGAAGAGATTGACCAAGCAAATATGAATTAAAAATATCTGAAAATGGATTAATAGTTTACTGAATGTATAACATTGTGTTTTTGTTGGAGCTTTAACTTAAGGTGATTTTTGTACAAATGTGATGTATTGTTATAAAATATACTATAGAGAAATTAATATGGAAGCCTCCTATGCAAAGTCTGAATCTTTGCTTTATGGGTGAGTTTGTTATTTGAGATAAATTGTTCTATAATTCTTTCTCTTTTAGGTATGATGATTAGATACCTAATTCTTGCATGTACTGTACTTCACATTTTACAAAATTGTCTTGTACTGTACTGTATATCTATTTTGTGTGTCCAGTGAAAGACTCAGGAGTAAATTATGACGAGAAAATATTATATTTAACTCAGTTGATCACAAGTTAATATTTTTATTAATAACTTCCTTCTTGTGATTTGTTGCAGTGTAGATGATTCCTTTATTCTCTGATCATTTCTTGTAATAGTTGCTATTTTATTGCATGTGAGTAGATTAGTGTGAACTAAAGATTTTTATTTTGCAATACAGTACGGTATATTGGAACCTTCAGTGATTTTTTTTTTTTTTTTTAAGTAATAACTATTTTGTGATCATTAAACTTTATTCATCATGGTATAATACTTGCCTTGTTTGGTATTATAATAAATTATTGTGAAATTTGAATTATGTATACTGTACTGTAGTCATTCTGTGAATTAATCTAAATACAGTAATACTGTACACGATTTTAGTCACTAATTTACATGTATAACCTTCCCATTAAAATTGTTCTTGGTGGAGCAGCTTCAACTTAAGTTAAAAGTCCTTGACATTGAACAGGTGCCAGGAAGTAGAAGATATAGACCAACTCACGTCATCCTCTTCTCGCAGACAATTTTTAATTTTAACATCGAGCATCTTGCACAGTTGCTATGCCAAAGACTGTTGGAGATTAAACTTGATCCCTTTGCCAAAAAACAAAATCCTTCAATACAGTAGCTGTTCATAGAGGTAATACAGTACAGACTGTACTATCTGAAATGAGTCAGCACATGCAAAATGCAACAGGATATTACATTTCATTAAATAGTAATAACAATATTTACATATCTTGGGTATTCCAACTGGCCAGTGTCTTGAGACCATACTGTGATTTTATATACCTGTACAGTATAAATATTGTACTGTATATATATATAAATTTCAAATCTTAGTATATATACAAAGTACTGTACTAGAAAATTTAACTATCTATGTGATGTGTTACAACTTAGAGTACAAGTTTCCCTTTATCGATACTGTACTGTACTTGTGGTATGCATTGCTTCTAAGCATATATTTTATTTATATTTTCAAGTGCCATGTTTTTTTCAGTTTGCTTTGCAGACCCGATCTGTTAATGATTAAAAGAATGTCTTTTCCAGTTGGTATATCAAGGTAAACCTTCAAATGTACAAAAAGAGTCTTCACTTTCTCAGTACAGTACCATGTACATCAAAAAGGATTTAATTTCACCAAATGAGATACTTTGCAATGCTGAGTGTTATATAGTCAGATGATTCCCTGTCTTCATTTGCCTCTGAAAGAGGACCTTTTACAGGTTAAATGTAGAGTTTCAAAATAATATAAAATCTATTTGACTTTCTTCTCTTCTAATGACAATTCACATTGCAACCCCACAGAGTTGTCTGATGTGCATTTTCAAACATGGCCCACTCTCAGATGAGGGTACTTTTCATTACTCCCATTTTCATTCTTGTATAATTATCTCCTCCTCATATTTGCCTTTGTATTTTTTGAACACTTCATCTATTAATGGAATTACAGTATTTATTTTATACTCCAACTTTATGAAACTTATGGTGTCATCTATTTCTGTCTTTTTAACACCTGTATTTCACCCCAAAAATAAATAAGTACATTAGTTCAATATTTGGTATCTTATTAAACTTTCTTTGGGGGAGATGCACTTAAAGGTACATAAACAGCTATTGGTTTTGGGGGAGGCAAAAGGTTGAAGTTAATGGTCCTTGCTAACATAATATATGGTTTGCACTCCTCTTGTTTGTTGGTTTTGAATATTTTAAGTTTTGCAACCTAAAGCAGAGTAACACCTTATAAAATGTTATTGCTGTTAGTCATAGGATAGGGAATATATTATAGGAGTGATTGAAGGGCATAGGGAAGAATACCTTGCTTGTTAGGTGGGGTATAGCTTATGCAGTACGGATGGAGATATTCAATTCTCGTATTCTTAGTTAAATATATATATATATATATATATATATATATATATATATATATATATATATATATATATATATATATATATATATATATATATATATATATATATATATATATATATATATATATATATATATATATATATATATATATATATATATATATATATATATATATATATATATATATATATATATATATATATATATATATATATATATATACAGTACTGTAGCACAGGGGCATATGTATTTATCTTTTTTAGTCAGGTAAAATAAAACTATGAGATTTGTGTATGAACTTAATAGAAAAGAAAGACTTTGGCCCAAATTCTTTTATTTCAGACCCATATGTATGTACCATATGTCAATTAGTTTCACTTTGTGCACAATGATTTTTGTGGTGATGGCAGCTCTGCCCAGAATTAACACTCTATAGATTCTTAAAGGAATGTACTGTACTCTGGCTGTCAAGAAATGTGATTTTACAAAGTAACACATTTCTCACAAAGTATCTAGATTAAGTTACCAGCAGTTATTTGCATTTACAGTTCACTTATATGATTATATCTCTTAGATATTTGCTTTTCCTCTTACATTTGTGTTATAGAAGAATGTACTGTAATCAGAATTGTATTTTGGTGAAACTTGTATATAGTTACAGTACCGATGAATGTACTGTAGTAACAGATAATTTTTTATTTAATCAGTGTTAACATCCAAAGGCTCATGTGTTTTTGATGTTGACATTTGGTTAAAGAGCCTTAGTTTTGATGAAATCAAAATATTAGTTATGAGGATAGTTAGAGCATAGTGTGTTATGTTCATTATCATTTCCTAAAATATTTGTTAAATACAGTACTACAGTATACTGTAAATGGTCTTGCACTGTTTAATGTATGTTTTAATTGTGTCACTGTTAGGACAATCATGATAATTTTGATATTTTAGATTTTTTAAAGCATACCTGTGAGAATTCAAATTTCACTTGAAAAGAGAAGGATATTGTATCTTGATTTTGATGTCAAAAGATAGTCATTAAATAGATTTTGCCCTCTGTTTTGTATGATAAAGCTGTATTTTGTCATAGCTTTACCATACAATACCATTCATTCCTTTTAAGTTATCACCTAGATAACTGTTGTTGAATTTGTATATAGTGTTATGCTTTCATAGCACATAGAAATATGTAAATGTGTATTATAATACAGTATAAAGTTCTGTAAATAAGGTTGAAAATCAATGAATATTCAGGTGTAAGGACAATGACATTTCATAGAAAGTGACAAGTTAAGACATTTGTTTAACATTTGCTGAAAACCTAATTACCCAATTTGATAAACAGTATTGACTAAATTCAAAATTTAACTTAGTCTGTGGAGAACTTAACATGTCTTAGCATGTAACTTCCTGTGAGTGATTGCCATCATGCCTTTTTTATTTATTGTCATGTGCCTAATTTCATATTAAGGATATGCCAGATGGAAAGATTCCTAAGTACAGTGCTTGTTTAAGTATTAGTCATGTGCTAGTTTTTTTTTCTGTGATATTGTAATGTGCACCCAGCTTTGCCTTACTAGGTATAATCCTTTAATGTTCAAGGTTATTTATAACATACAGTACTGTGCTGTTAATGACAAGCATCAGCATATTAGTTCATCATTTGGGAGCCATAACTTTACAACTTTGAACATTTAATTTTTTAGCAAAAGTTCCGTCTTCTTGTTGAAATGTGTAACTTACTTTCAGTGGGTTTTTCCAACAATGGTTTTATAGAGTATGGAGTGCCAATAAAGTTGAGAGAGATATGATACATTCTCATTGTCAAATGATTGTTTAGGAAGTACGGATTTGTATAGATATTTTGCACAGTTTATAAGTTTTCATCACATCCATATCCAATTTAAATAAAGAACTGCAATATATTGAACTTATTTTTCCCCCGAAACATGTGATGCCCCATGATATGTAGGTAGACATTCATTTATAAAGTATTCTCTTTGCCACTGTTAGCCACTTGGGCATGTGATTTCAATACTGTAGTATTATTTATTAACACAATGTCATTCGTATGACGAGAAGAAATACTCTATATACATAATTAGAAATTAGGTGGTACAGCAAAAAACAACAACATTAATTTACTGTTTCTTTACGTTTCTATATTCACAATATACTTACCTATGATTCACAGTATACCTCTACTAACATGTATTCACAATACTGTATAGCTAATACATACTTTAAAAACTGCAGACAGCATTCAAGTTTTCAATTTACCCTATACAGTACAGGTATATTTCTAATACAGACACTTCTCACATCAGTTTTCTATCCACTGTTATCAGCTTTTTCTGATTCCATAAATGTCATTAACAATTTTTTTCCTACTCGAGCAAATTTGGATCTCTTGAAGATTAGGAACCCTGGTTACTGATAGGGTGATTAAAATTCAGGTATGTGAAGCTGAGGATTCTTCAGGTGGGTACTGAGGGTCACTGTACCGATGACTAAGGTGACAACTGAGGTCCACCTCTTCTTAACCTGGAAAGGGGGTAAAACTTCCAGTGAGTCCTGAGATCCACTATGGTCTCTTCTTAAACTGAAGTTATTTAATAAAAAGAGAGAGGCTTCTATATTTTCAATTGGGTATAAGTTAATCATGGCAAACAATACCAATCAGACTGTCATGATACCTCTACTGTGTGAGGATCCTTTGTAAGTTATTAATTGGTTTAAATAACATGGACTTCCAAAATATGAAAAAATTATGATTTATTACAGTGTACAGTATTGGGTTCTTGTGAAAATTAGGCACCCCGGGTAATGTCGGGCAGCTTAAATTTACGGTGGGTTAAGTGGGAATGACATCTTCAGGTGGGAACTTTTGGGGTGCCTAATCTTCACAAAATCCAAATCTCCTTAATACCTTTTAGCACTGGTATGCCAACCTTCACCCCACCGCTCCTTGACCACATTAATCTAATCCCACTCATCATAACTGTACATCTCTCGTGAGATAAATATTCTCTGCATGTAAGGCATCGCAGAATCCCCACACAAGCTATATGCTATCAAATCCATCGTTCTTCTTTTATCCCTCAGCGGATCTCTTGCAAGAAAATAAATTAGCAATATACATACTGTACTGCACCGTATCGTCTGATGACGGAAATTACTTTATAATTCTCATGTACGCCACAGACGTTGAAACTAGACTCCAAGTTTCAACGTCTCATAGTCAATGAGTAGACAAAATCAGCTAAGAGAAATATGCCACTAAGGTAATTCCACCCTTGTCCAACATTTGAAGCGAGAAAACAGGCCAAATATTTACTTCCACCCTTGTGAACATTGCTGGGCATCCACCACCAGGGTCCCCCCAGACCGCCCCCACCCCCACCAGCTCCACCATTGCTTCTCTCCTCAGTGTTGACAGAGTTGCCGTGGTGACGAGAGCTCCTAGTATCTATGCTCCGTGTGCTGCATCAACTGGGGTGACGTATATCCTGTTATGTTGTTTACATAGTCAAGTTATCCAAGAGATAAATTAGTGTACAGTGTATAGATAATGGATCGAATATTGTTACGGAAATAAGAGGCTAGAAAGGGTTTTTTTCTGTGAACTTGCATGTCAACGTTCAGTTAACTTGGGCAAGCTGAATCTGGCACTGGGCTTTATGTAGTAACGCTGTGAGGGTCACTAAGTGCAGCCATGGATGTATGCTTTTAGTGTGAAGTAAGTGCCCAGATGTTTATACAGCTAATTATATCTGCAACATTGTCATGTATATAACGCTAAGCACTGCCAGCTGTGTTGCTCTTTATGTTATCACGGAAGCCAAGGTTATTTCATATTTATATTACTCTACCATAATCATTTACTTTATTAGAACTTGAGAAATATTACCAATTAAGTTGTTGAGACATCGTGTCGTGTAAGGCAATTATTGCTTCATTTCGGCATTCGATATAAAAACTTGGGTTACATTATTACACAGGTTTTGCAACACTGACCTAAGCTGCTCCTGGTACCGGACAGTCAAGAACAAGCAGTGATACAGTGAATTTCTGGGTCCACTGTGTAGTAGACGTCACTGATATACTAAAATTACTTGTGATGATGTTATATGAAGTGAGGTATTGTATTATGGGCCATACACAAGATTGAGAAACATATGGGAGATTTATTGGTGCTTTTCTCATTTCAAAGGTTTTTCAGTGATAAAAGAAGTATTGCAATGTTCATGTTCGTTATATCTGCTTACATAACTCGAAACATACTGTAATTTTTTTTGGATGTATTGAACAGTGTAACAATGTTCAGTATTCAGAAGTCCTGGAGCTGTGATTTATACAGTGAACTCAGCATTTTAGTGATAAACTGTGAGTATTAAATTGATATTCTGAATAATGACATTTTTAAAGGAGGGTAAATAAGGGTAAGATGAATAAGGTTTTGTTATGTCAGAACTAACAAGTGAATTAAGCCTTAGTGTATAGAGACATTTAGGTCTCTGCTAATGTGGCTGTTCATAATGGTCCAAAACATGATTTATTACCAAGTGTGTAGCTTTATTTGGGGGTATTAGTTCAGATAGTTATGCACCTTAACTACCTACTGTAAGGTATTTTGCCATTGAACATAAATGCTTTCTTACCCTGTGAAATTAGCAAAAACTGCACAAGCTATATGTTTTGTGTAACAGATAAAATTTTTTCTGTTAAACACAATTTGATGGCTGCTCCCTCTGATCTTCGACACAGCGATGATTCTCTCTCCGCCTCCCTAAAGTGTGGAAGGTTCCTTTTATAGAAGTGTTTTTTGTTTTTCTATGATGACAATAAAAGATAGATATTAGTTTACAGTAGATTAAGATTTGTAAGTTTGGTTAGGTTGGTGTAATTTATAAATGATGATTTATATTATGGCAGTAACCAGTATGTCCGAGCGCGCGGTTTACACAAATATCTTTAGTTTAACCTGACCTGACCTAACCCAACCCTCTAATTTCCCCCTAATTCAAAACCTTGGTGATCATCTTACATTAGTGTGTGATTATTTGAAGATTAATACTGGTACAGTTCTGTACAATACCCCGGAGTGTTCTGTCATAAAACAACTACTGAATACGAGTATTGGTTTATACTGAATTATTTTCTGCATAGTTATTGTAACCTTTACTTTGTGTACTGTAACATTTTAGATACTGTATGCAGGCAGATGTATAAAGAACATATTAGGGCTGGCCATTTTTTTCCATGATGTGTTATTTACTGGTCCTGTAGGGTGAAGAAAACAGTACAGTAATGTGCTGAACAATGGAGTTTATAATGGTTTGCCCATTTTACCATAGGAATGACTGCTCTATCTTCTAAGGGATTACTGTACTGTATGAGAAAGGTTTTGTCGAAAATGTCTAGTATAAATGACATGCCTGGCAACTCCTTATGGCAAGCTGTCATGTTTTGTCATGTAATTTTAATGGCAGCCAATTCAGCCATGGTTGACATCTGACTGACTAAACATGATGTTCCTGATACAGCCTCTTTACAGGTATGTGCTGTGCAGTACAGTAGCCTAATACTATATTTTACTACTGTATCTGTCCTATGATGTGGCAGTCATAAAATTTTTTTGAATTTCCAAACCAGATGTTATGGTACTAGCCATAACATCTTGTTTTGAGATTATCCCTTGTTCTATTAATTATAGGATTTGTCTGTTATGTTATTATGTAATTGCTTCAATACCAGTACGTATGTGTAATTGTTACGTTTTGTAAAACATTGATGATAATTGTTTACTTCTGTAGACTGAAATGTTTTCCTTACTAAGCTGTGTAGGATATGAGTTTACTATTTAATTTATTAGTCACCCTATTCATTTAAGTTTCAAGTAACTTTGACAGAAATACCAGAATACAGTACAGGAAGAATCTGTGGGTCCACCAGTAGGGGTGAGGAAGTACAAGCTTAATGAAAAGGGTTTTCATGGGACTGGGAAATGGTTACATTATTGAGTTACAGTATTGGATGGTAAATAATTATCATGGATTGTATTGCATTCATATTTTTATTTATCCCACATTATTGTACTGTACAGTATTACACTTGCTATACTGTACAGTACAGTACATGTTATTCCATGATGTTGGTAGCTCAGATCCGAGTTGTAATGAAGTAATGAATGTACAGTGTAAGAAAAGACAAATGTAATGTAACTTTAGGCAAATTAAGAATTGTGTCTATAGCCTATGAATTTTTTTTTGTGAAACTTTTGACGTTTTTCTCCGAGCATCATTGCCGGACCTCATCCTCCCCTGGGTCTTTATATCCTTCCCCTCCCTAGATGGGAAGGTCTTGGCCATCAGGAACATACTGCTTACCCTTCCCTTCAACATTCAAATACATTTATGGTGCTATGAGCTACTGTACTAGAAATAAGCATCTAATGGCTTTGTTGACTATTCCTGGTTGAATTGCCTTACTGATTACAATTGGTTTATACCTACATCGTCTAGGAACTGTTCAGAAACATTAGAAATTGTACACTGTACCTTCATGGTGTATTCTCATTCTCTGTATACAGTACAGTATCAGCATTATCTATATGCATGTTAATTATAAACTAGTATGGTGATTTTACTGAATAAATGTTATTATTATTGGATCACCTGAAGAATCTCCACCCCAGCTTATTTCACCCAGAGACTAACCACCCTGACACTATTTGAGAGATGGGGTTAAGTTAGTGAGGTTAGCATTAGGGTGGTTAATCTTTTGAAGATTTTTTTAAGGGGAGGAAAGGGGGGACCCATTTACCATAGCACACAGGCACTCTACTGCCCCTAACTGATGTCGAGGTAATAGTCAATAATTATTTAGCTTCATCTCAGAAAGTTGTTTTGCTTGTGATGATTGGATTGTTAATGTCTCTAGTTTTATTTGATTATTGTTTTGGGGTGTAGTTCAGGAGAGGGAACATTGTTTTGTTGTAAGCACTGATTATGGATGAGTGGTGTAGGTACACAAGTCCTCAGCATCCCTCGGGCTATTTGCTAAGGCTATCCACTCAGTATGTGTGTACTTGAGGTATACTGATCTGATGACTGACTCATTCTTCTTCCCTTCCTTCCTTCCTTCCTTCCTTCCTTCCTTCCTTCCTTCCTTCCTTCCTTCCTTCCTTCCTTCCTTCCTTCCTTCCTTCCTTCCTTCATCTCACTTGGATCTCGGACATGCCCATTATGGCTATTCGATGTTTGATTTAATTATTTTTTTTTTTACTTACCAGCGTATTAGCTTTTTGGGTGGTTGGTCTGTTCTTTGTTACTTTGTCATGGACTCACTTATTCAGTGTTAGTTACCAGGACAGAAGAAGTATCTGGACAAAACCTGTGATATTTGTTTGGTAGGGTCACACTGGATAAAAACCTTATCTCGCATCTGTTTAGGCCCGGGGATATTTTTTTAACCTAAGATTGCTTGTTCCTTCTCTCCAATCTTGCTTTAGCATTTTGTTTCCTCCCATTTTGCTGCCTCTTCCATATTCTCTCTCCCTAACTTTCCATGTCTTTTTTTTCTCCTAGTATTTTTCAATCCTTCCCTCCCTCTCTCCTTCCTATGTCTTGCACCCCTCCCTACCACTTCCTTCTTATATCTTGCAATCCCTTTTCCCTGACTCCCTGAGGGACATAGTTTCTTAACCTTTAGGTAAAAGAAAAAAAAATATTCTCATGACACAGTGCAGATCAGTGTTAAATTGTCACCCTTAGTGGCATCTGAGGAATGTGTCAATTTGTTCAAGGGTTGCCTGGCAGTGTAACTTGAGTTGACACAGTGTTGTGCGAGCGAGAGAGAGAGAAGCTTCTTTGTTAATCATTAGTGTGTGTGTTGGGGGGGGGGGGTTAAATAGTGTTCATTACATTATTGTGTGTTAGTTTTGAGTGTATGTTTGTACGAGTATTAATGTGTTTATGGGCTCTTATAAGAGAACACATCCCAATGTGCCCCAATCTTAATAGGTTTAAGTCATCATGGGTCACCAGTCTTCAATAAACCTCTGCCATAAAGGTTTCAAGTCTTAATAGGGTCCAATCTTAATGGTAAGAGTGGAGGCCCATTTAACCTGCATCCTGAACATCGTTTCTGGCAAACATGTTTAAATATTCTTGTGCATATCGTCTCACGCTGAAGTTGGGAGCAGATAAATCTGCTTGAGTCATTGTTGTGTTATCAAATGACACACACACATACACATGCAGCGGAAGAGATGATAGCCACTCCACACTCTGAGGATGATAATAGGTGTTTGACTCACGTAGTTAGTGTTTGAAAGGTTGATGTCTTATCTCCATTACGTTGATATCATTTCTCTGTAGGTTATATCATATCTTGGAAGTAGATAACGTTTCTTCATACACTATGTCATTTGCAGTCGAATATTATGTTTATCATCATTTCAATACATGCCAAAGTTTTAACAGGATTAATTCTGGCATTGTATGTTGCCTATTCTGAAATCAAGTTATTATTGTGCTCTAGATCACATCCGACAGTGATGTGTATTGCTAGGTCTGCTGGTAAAGTTATTCATCTTAGGAACCTCAGTGAATCCCACACCTGTTTGTTCTGAGGGAGATAAGTGACAGGTGCAGGGAGGTGTGTATAGCCCTTCCACCTAGTATTACCTGCCATGGAACTCATCATGCTCTCCTTACTGACAGAGACGAATTGGTTGGCTTATACCCGAGTTACAGATCTTGTATCCCTTGCCTGCCTCCCCCCAGACCATAGTGCCACTTTACCCTGACCATAGTGCCACCTCTGATAGACCACGTTTTCACCATCTTTCACCCCTTTCTACTCTCCTCTTTTTTACTCTTCGTCTACCCTTTCTACCCTTCTCACCCCATGTTCCCTCTCCCTTCCACCATGTTCCTCCCCCTCACTCCCTCTCCCTTCCACCCTGCTCCTTCACTTCGTTTTCTCCCTTCCATCCTGCTGCTCCCTTTCCCTATCCACCTTTCTCCTCCCACCGTTCCTTCTGTCAATTCCCCCTGCGGCTTCCCTCTCCCTGCGGCTCCTCCCCCTTCCTGCGCCTCCCTCCCCTTCTTGTGCTTCTCCCTCACTGTTACTCTCCCCTCCCCTGCGGCGCCCCCCCCTCCCTGCAGCGCCACTCCCCTAGACCCAGTAGAGGCGTGACATGGTGACCTATTTTCCGTATCCACCGTGACAGGACAACCCACGTCAGCTATATAGTATCGTCCATCGTCATGTATGTTTTTATTCCTCTCCTTCGTAACCCATGATTTATTGGGTAATACTGAAGTTAGGGTCAAGTAGGAGCCTTACTGAAGTAGCTGGGATGGTTAGTCGTACTAGTTGTAGTAGTAGTCGTAGTAGGTCAGGGTACCGAGGCATTGTAGGCATTCAAATAAAGGTATGTGAACCAGTCATGTTTGAGGAATATTGTTAATAAAGAAAAAATTTATGTAATCATTGCTACTGTGTCCTGGGTTCGATTCTTGGCCCGAGACACACATTTGGGAAGGGTGGTGTGACCCTACCAAACATCTCGGGGTACTCTTGTTAACTCCTGTACTAACACTGGGCGATAAATTTCATAACAAGAGTAGACAGATCGCTAGTGAGCTGATGTGTGGTGAAATGATACCCACTAATGGCCTACGGACGTCTGACCTCACATGCAAAGAATAACCAAGAACAAAACATTAGCTGCGTTTAGGCCTAGTTGGTGCTGTGGGGGAGGAAATGGAGATAAAGGTACGGATGAACCTAAAAATTAACCCCAACTTATTTTACTCAATTAAAATATATCAATTACTGTCTAGAGGAGAGGGGGCGGGTGTGTGTGTGGGGGGGGGAGAGGGGGCGGGTGTGTGTGTGTGGGGGGGAATTTGGATTTAGCGTGAAAGAAGTTTTTATTTTTATACTATGTCTTCCTGTCGCCGCCCACCACTACACCCGACCCCCTTATACATTACGGAGTGGGTCAGGTACATGCCAGGTTGATGAAGGTCAGGGGTCACATTCCCAAAAGGTCTTTAGGATGGATAGTCTTAAGAGGTAACACAAAATTACTGGTTGATTAAAATACAAAATTACATTAAAATTATCCTAAAATTCTTGCTTTAAATTGATACTTTTACTTAACATTAAACAGTATAAGGTGATTTTTTTTACGTGTTTTTTGTGTTGGTGTCTTGAAGTTTTTGTGGAAAGTTTAATTATTTTGTGCTTTATCGTAAGGTATTGTTATATGTTCAGTAAGGAGGAATATTTACCGTAGACGATCCTTTGTCAGGTTCCGACCCCTCAAAGGTGACTTGTTAATAACGCATTCAGCCACCACGCCGCGGGGCTGGTGAGTGGCTGGCACCAGTGAATGGGTGTGTCATGATGCCTGCCACCACGTCACTCTGTGTGTGTGAGAGAGAGTCGTGACGTGGTGTGGAAGTAATGAAGCATACATACACCAGGCTTTTACGCCCTTAATGCATGAATCATAAAGGCAAGCATAAACTCCGCATGCTTCCCAGATGGGCGCTGTAAACACTTCTGCGCTTCACTTTGCGCAGGATGTAAGGGGGTGCCCAATAAACTAGCCCCCTCAGGGGCAATAAAAAAATTACATACAAATGCAAAACATGTATATCCACAATAAGCGCGCGCGCGCACACACACGTACGTAAACACGGTTACACCAACAGTGAGGGAACTTGAGACTACCAACAGTTAAATAGTGTCAGGCAGAGTGTTCATTTGACCCTTCACACCCTCCCTCCCTTGTCCTGGCCTGCTACCACGCCTTCACCCTCTCTCTCTCACACTTCCCTTCCCTCACGCTTTCTTTCCCTCCCTCACATATTCTCTCTTTCCTCCCTCCCTCGTTGAAATCTGCCCTCCTTCCTTCCCTCATTAAAACCTACCCTCAATTACTCCTTCTCCCCCTCCCTCCCCCCCCTGCATCTCACTCTGGCTCCTCCCCTTCTCTCTGTTCCCTTCTTCATCAGATTCTCTTTCCCCTCTCCCATCTTACTTTATCCCCTTCAACTGCCACACCCAATCTTGCTCTCCCTCCCTCACCTGCTGTACACTCACTCATTCTATTCTCCTTCCTCTCCTCATCTCACCGAGGAGGAATCGTAAATTATTCTCTCTCTTTCTCCCTGTCTCTCTATTTGGTCTCATACCACTTCCTACCCTCCGTCACCCATCAACCACCACCACAATCTTTCCTCCCTCATCCGTCACCCACCACCATTACCTACTACTCACCCACCACCACCTCACCCTCCCTCACCCACCACCACCTCACCCTCCTTCCACCATCACCACCTCAGCCCCCTCCAACACCTCTCCCTCACCCCCTCCACCACCAACCTACTTTTCGTGGTTTTTTCTCTTCCCCATTACAACACGTCACATGAAAGGTCAGTGCTTGCTACAGATAACCTTGGGTGTTAGTGTGGGGGCCTGGCTTAACACCCCTCCCTCCTCCCCCATGTAGGTAAGGTAGTGAAAATGAGTGAAAGTGGCAGGGTGTGTACGGTATGGTGTGCAACACACACACACACACACAACAAAATTCAGCCCATAAGAACCCGCACCGATAGATATAAGAACAGCACCATCCCATCTATTTTTAAAATATTAAACAATAACTGATTTATGTACTGTACAGCCCTGTAAATGTATTCTATGCATATTATATCATTATGCCTAAATCAAATGTAAGTCTGTATATTTTCAGCCACCGGCTGCAACTCTAATAATAAACCGTTTATTATTATTACCTCACACACACACACACATCAGACATAACAACACCGTTTTCTTCACTGAACCAGTGATTTTTTTTTATTCAGATGTATATAGATTTTTAATTTAATTTAACCCCAGAATTACGCTAGAATACTTTACTATAAATTAAGCCAAACCGGAAACTAATGTCGAAATATATATATATATATATATATATATATATATATATATATATATATATATATATATATATTTTACAGTATCAGATAGTATTTGTAGTTATACAAATGTGGTAAATGTAGCTTAGTAAATTTATATAACTAGTGTTTGTATGTTTGTTTGTAATCTGTTGAGTCCCTGGGAAAAAATCCTTTGTGGACCGCCTGTTGAGAGCACCGCGTTATTGTATTCTGGCATTGTCTATATACATGTTGGAATTGTATACCCGCTGTACTGTAAACGTGCATGACGATTTGACAGAATAGATAAATGCCCTCGGTTTTTTGAGTTCACCTAATATCGTTTTGTGTGTGTGTGTTTCTGTATCTATGTCATGTGTTAGAGGGGATTAATGGGGACCTGCTACTGCGTCGTCATTCAAGGCCGTGTGAAGTTAACTCTCTCCTCAACAACCAATTTCAAAGATTTTATATGACCTTGAGAGAGACAGACAGACTGACTTCATATTACCTGTATCGTGTGTGTGCAGTGCGCCCTTGGTCTTACGGGTTTCCCACACGTTTTTGTCGAGTTTTCTGCCACATTTCCTCACCAACAGTACATGTGGCCGTGGCCGCGTAGGCGATGTGATGAAGTGTTGAGCAATTGAAACTTGTGATCTGGGTTAGTGGCGTCTAGGGTTGCTGCTTGGTAATGTTTGGACGTGAGGAGCCGGATATATGTGTGAACGTGAGGAGCCGGATATCTGTGTGTGGACGTGAGGAGCCGGATAAATGTGTGGACGTGAGGAGCCGGATAAATGTGTGGACGTGAGGAGCCGGATAGATCTCCTTATTCACCATCCATGTTTCAAGATTGTAAGCTGTGTCTGGAAAAGTTTTGACCGACATCAGTAGTTGGGGAGAGGGCGGGACATTTGGTGTTTGTTGTCGTGACGAGTTCATCTTAGGACGTGTAGTCTTCCCATTACCCTCATGAAAACGTAGAAATCTTTCAATCTTTCAAATCTCTTCACTGGTTATTTTTCTTTTCTTTGGGTTGTATATGTAATGTGTTGTTGAAGTGTTGACCAAGAGAAGTGGACATTCCTGGGTCAGTGGATGTTTGCTGCTTCTGTATATGTGGTCGAGTTAGTCTATTCATATGCACCATTTTCGGTTTTGTTTTTAAAGAGGTGTTGAAATATCACCCACCAGGAGAGACAGACAGATATCATGGGTCAGTGGACGCTTGCTGTCACTATACTCTACATAGTGACCGTCAGTGGTGTAGTCTTATCTGGTCCATCACCTCGCCACCATTGTGTGTCGTGGTGTAGCATGTGGTGAGCTTGACACTCGAGCTGGGAAGAGATAGTCAGCTGTGTGAAGAACAAATCAAGATGTATAAGTTCCCTCCAGACGGCCCCTAGGACACAGTTACGTATTTATGGTTTTTTTTTTACGTCGTGTGTGAGATGTAACTTTGTCGATAAATGGTGGTCAAATTTAAGCTAGTGAAATTGATTGATGTGAGAAGTTATTTACATCTTTGTGTTAAGTTCTCCTCTTTTCCTTTATCACCAGACGTAACAAACAGTGCCTAATAAACGTGGCACAGTTCAACCACCTAAATACGCACACAACAACCACCACAAGAGCAACCAACCCACCTCCTGTGTTCCTCCGCCACCCTCATGACGTCATTCACACAAAAAACTGTCCTTAAGAGTGTCATTAAGTTATGTTGCTGTTTTTTCCTGCACACAACCATCACAAGGCTCGTATTTATGTGTCTTTATTTAACGTGTTGTTGGTTTAAGGACTCCAGAGACTAGTGATGGTGGGAGGAAACTGTGGGGAGGCTGGACGGTCAGAGTAACGGGGTGTGGGCGGGTCATACAGGGTATTGCTGGAGGGAGCACTCCTGTCCTCTATACAGTGAACGGGTACTGTATTTCACCTTTATTTGCCTCTCTACAGTATACAGTTTATGTATGAGTTTCACTGATTTACTGTACTATACTGTATACATTTACGAATAACTGAGTACCTCGCAAGCCTACATACATACATACATACATACATACATACATACATACATACATACATACATACCTACCTACCTTATTTACCTAAAGGCTACCCACTAGAGGTGACCTGGGCAGTGACCTGGTTAGGATCCACTCATGCATACATACAGTACATAAAAATGCTGAAGAGAACCTGTAGTTATGAAATTGTAAGTTATATAATAGATGTAAATTTGTTTGATGATTTTACTGAACATATGTCTGTCTGTCCATCAAAGTACTGTACTAGAGTGTTAAAGATGGCGGTGAGGTTAGGTTAGGTTAAGTTATGTTATGTTATGTTATGTTATGTTATGTTAGGTTAGGTTAGGTTATAAACGCGTTGAATTGGGGTTTGTGGGGTGGACACTGGACAAGTGGTCCCTACGCCGCGCCAGTGACGTAAGAGGTGATGTTTTTTTGTGTGCATTGTGTACCGTTAACAGAGGGTACACTACAGGCCAACGTAACGGCTGATGACGGCATTTATGTAATATTCTGTTTTAGTCTGTTTATTGGTTTGGCTTATCAATACATTCTGGTTTAGGGTTTTGAAAAGTATGACAAAATTATAACTGTATTGTAAAGGAAGATGATTATTATTATTGTTTTAAGTTTGTTCAAAACGATGGTATTATAAACATGAAAAGTATCCCTGGTTGTTAGGAATTTAACGAGAGTGTAGGAACCCCGAGAGGAATGGAGTGCAAATCTCAAAGCGGAGGAGCCAGTGTCTGGAGGACTGTCTGTCTCTTAGTCTGTCTCATGTTAACACTACTTGGCAACTGCTGAAATAGGGGGTGCCAACCTAACCCAAATGTATAATAAGTGTTTGAGCCTAGAATTTAAACCCTTATGGTTAGGTTAGGTTTAAATTCAACTCTATTACAAAATAAAATGACGTGAGTTTTTTTTAAAGTTATAGCGGAAATAATTCGTTGTGTGAAAAATAGTGGAACATTATTGATTTGTATTTTACTCAAGGAAACGAGATAAGACTGGGGATGTATGTGTGTGTGTCGTGGAATTATATGCAGCTGATACTCAAGTATTTCTCGTGTGTGTGTGTGGAGGGGGGGGGGGTATTGTGTACACGTGAGGAGGAGATGTGGTATGGGAATATTCTGATGAAGTACATGCCGTGTTATGTGTTACCAAGCAGGTAGTAGTGTATAGCGTTGTGGCAGTTCTCCGTTGATGCTAGGTGAGTATCTGTCCCCCCCCCCTATCTTCCCCCCACCCCCTCCTCCCCCTCCCCCATCAGTATTTCAAAGCTGTCTGTCCTAAAAGTTCATTAAAAAAAAGCCTGAAACTGTTCGTGTCTTTGAGGGGTCGTTTCAGGGCATCAGAGTTGTCACGTGTGTGTGTGTGTGTGTGTGTGTGTGTGTGTGTGTGTGTGACGTTTTAAAAAGTCTGTGCACCCAAACATCATGATAGCTTAACTTTGGACCCCCCTCTAGACTGGACCTTAAAGCAATGACGCACAGGTGTTGGGGTCATGTATTTCTTCTCACCCAAACTGAATTTTTAGCACACGCATGCACACAAATGCACTTAGCTCTCTCCAATCATCACCATGACCTCATCCGTAAGTTTGGGGAGAAGCCTTTACACCATCCTTTGAACACCGTCTCCTGCTTCCACCTGAGATCCTTCGTCCGTGAATTGCTGTTCGACACTCTACTCCCACCCAGCCCATACGACCACATACTGATCGATATAACAGCCCAATTCCAACCACTGTACAAATGATCAACAACTCTTGGTTAGCTTGTGTGTTTACTTCTTGGTAATCTCACCTTTGTACTGTGACTGTGCTGGCTAAGTGGCTCTCTCTCTCATTATGTTTTATACATATACCACTTACATCATTTGTATATCTGGATATTTTCAGTTTATAGCTTTCGTGTTTGCTTATATACCGTTAATTACTTGACACGTTAACACTAGATGATTACAGATTGCCCACGAGGGGGCTAGTTTATTGGGCACCCCCTTACATCCTGTGCAAGGTGAAGCGCAGAAGCGTTTAAAGTGCCCATATGGGAAGCATGCGAAGTTCATGCTTGCTTTTATGACTCGTGCATTAAGGGCGTAAAAGGCCTGAAGGGTCATGGGTTTTGTCAGCAAGTTACATAAAGTGACAGAATGATGAGTGTGTGGGGGGAAAATTCCCGGTACAATTTATCTGTTTATGGTAAAGCGTGGCAGGTCCCTAATAATGTCAAGTACCAGGCATGATGATTCGACTACACTGTTAGGAAAAAAACGACCTCGCCAAAACTCTCCAACCCACTCTCCCGCCCACTCTCCTGCCCACCCCCTAGCCCACCCTCCCACCCCATAACCAACCCTCCCACCCCATAACCCACCCCCTAGCTCACCCTCTCTCCCAACCTCTAGCCCACCCTCTCTCCCCCCTTCATACCCGCCTCATTAGGAAACTCTTAAGTTGGTGAAAGACGCTGGAGGTGAGGTTAAGGGCCGCAGCAAGGTGTGTTGGCGTCACGGCGCTCAGTTACAACTGTTGACTGAACGCGGGGGTGTCGAAGTGTGTCAACTGAACGTGTATAGTATATTGGTGTGTGTGTGTGTGTGTGTGTGTGTGTGTGTGTGTGTGTGTGTGTGTGTGTGTGTGTGTGTGTGCTGTATTTTTTTTTGTAAATGATTCCTGAACGCAGACAAATTGGAATGATTTTTGTATGTGTTTTTGCTTTAAATTTTGAGGATATGGTGGGTTATTTTGTGTTTATTCCTGAACCTAGACACACTGGATGATTTTCCCCTATTATTTACTTTTTTTTTTTTAAATTCCATTACCTTTTGGAGTTTCGTTGTATTTACATATTTTTTGTGTGGAGAGGTGTTTTTTTTCTTGGTTTTGGGGATAATTTGTGGGTTTTTGTCTTGAGTTTAGAGACCATAGTTGTATTTTGTAAAGACAATTCCTGCGTTTTATTATTTTAGATTTTTTTTTATGTAAATCCTGTTATCGTCTTGCGATTGGTTATCTTGTCTTCACGTGATTGGTGAGTTAAATTACGCTGCCCTTGATTGGTTAGTAGTCGTGTCTTTGATTAGCCAGCCAGCCGGTACGACCCACACCTAGATTAACACCACCTGGTCCGTGTAATATACCTGCTTAATTTACACCTGTTGCTTTACTCACACCTGCTAGAGGGAAAAGAGGACTCGTCGTAAGACCACGAACATGCCCCTGGGTTCTAGAGAGCGTTCCTGAGATCTAGAGAGCGTTCCTGGGATCTAGAGAGCGCCCCTGGGATCTAGAGAGCGCCCCTGGGATCTAAACAGAGTTAATTTCGGACCTCTGAACTTTACCATGCTCAGAAATTCAGACGAGTTAAACCACAGTCCTTAAGGGGTTTAACCAGCTCGTTGAGGACAGAGGTTTAGCACGTTGGGGGCGGTGGCTTAACACTCTGAGGACGGCCCAGAGGGTATACTCGTATATACCTGTGCTGTAGCAGGAAGCAGCTCCACCTCACCCGACCGGTCACCAATCCTCGCATGTTGTTTACCTTGTGATTGTGTTCGGGCAGGTAAGGGTATTAAATATACCTGTGGTGACAATTTGGATGTTCGGCTGATCACTCAACAGGTGTTTATCTCGGCCCAATACCTTATAGATTGGGTCGTTTAGTGTCCGGTTTAACCCCTCTAGTACTATGTTACCCCCCTCCTAGTAGTGGGGGAGGGAGGGGGTATTCAGCCATGCCCCCTCCAGCCTCCTGTTGCTTACAAAAATACTTAACTGGATGGAAATGAAATAATGGTCCTTAATTCGACTTTTGTCTGCCACCTTCCCCTTCCCTTCCCTGAAACGTGTTCGCACCATTGCCTCAGAGTACAGTAAATCATCCCATTGAGTACGATGTCTTAACCCCTTGAGTTCGTTGACTTGACCCTCCCCCCACCCCTCGAATACAACGTTTTAACCCCCTTATTAATAAGACAACGATCTTATTCTAGTATATAATTCTTATACAATCTTAAGTTTCCTATATATTTTTTACGCATAGCTGTTCCCTACCCCCTCCCTCACCCCCTCCCTCCCCCACCCCCTCCCCACAAAAAGACACACCTGACCCCTTTTTTATATTTGAAGGAGAGTAAAACAGAGCCTTGGGTGGTACCGGTCTATCGTGTGTGTGTGTGTGTGTGTGTGTGGGAAAACTAGGTCACGGGAACAAGATGATAACTTGACTTAAAAAAAAAATATAAATAAATAAAAGTACCGACCACGGGTGTGATTATAAGCCTTATATTTTTTATTTATTTAATCAATGTTAAGACCAGTCAGATCCAACGTGTATCTTATCGTTTTATTGCCATGGAAGGGTACGGATAGCTCAGCTTAGATTAGGTTAAGTTGAAGTTTGATTAGATGAGGTTGGATATGGGTTTAGGTGACGTTAGGTTAGGTTAGGTTAGGTGACGTTAGGTTAGGTTAGGTGACGTTAGGTTAAGTTAGGTTAGGTTATGTTATGCTCATGAATCTGGACCCAGGTAAACCAGATCGTACCGGTATAAGTCCCCGTGGAACTGGACCGCGGAAGACTAGATAATGAACCAAGAACTGGACCGGTGGGGAGGTAAGAGGTGGGGAGGTAAAATGTGTACGTACTTTTAAAAATGGTTATATGTGAGTGGTGATAGGGGAGACAGGTGTGTGTGTGTGTGTGTGTGTGTGTGGTGTAGTGAACGTGTGAAATGACCTGTGTGTGTGTGTGTGTGTGTGTGTGTGTGTGTGTGTGTGTGTGTGTGTGTGTGTGTATGTAATACCCTCCCTTTGTTAAATTCTTGATGGGTAGATTACGACATTTCCATATTACATAAATGGATTATTAATATTAGGGATAACGATGTCAACTGAGTCTCTCTCTCTCTCTCTCTCTCTCTCTCTCTCTCTCTCTCTCTCTCTGTGTCCGATTTTAAGCAACATCCTAAACAAGACACTTATTTAATTTATTTTAATTTCATATGTTAACAATTTTCACCCTATTACTGTCGTGGTCATTTCAATAATCTGGATAAATTGATATAAACCAAGGCATTACAGGTGTGAGAGACCTGCTGGGTAGTTAGGTCAGCCACGTCGGCGTTTTGGTTGGGTCAGGGAATGGTAGTGGTCTTTACACCTCTGTAGGATGCCCCTCCCCTCCCCCCCCCCTCTTCGTCTTTAATTAGGAAGGTGGTGGTAGGTGTTATAGAGGTGGTGGGAGGTGTTAGATTGTGGTGTTATGAAAGAGAGAGAGAGATATGCTGAGGAGAGTGACGCAGGTGGTATGTGGTATTCGAAGCAGGTGTTTGTGGGTGCTACAGGTGTCCGCTACAGGTGTTGGTTGAAAGATTAATGTTTGAATATCACCCACTTGACCCCCCCATGTATTTATACGAGGTAAGTAATGGGGGGGAGGGATATGTTAGGGGGAGGGGGTGGAATGGTAGAGGGTGTGTCGATTAGAGGGTGGAGGGGTAGTGGGTGTGTCGATTAGGGGGAGGAGGGTAGTGGGTGTGTCGATTAGAGGTGGAGAAGTGAGTGGGTGTGTGTCGATTAGAGGTGGAGGGGTAGTGGGTGTGTCGATTAGGGGAGGAGGGGTAGTGGGTGTGTCGATTGCGTGAATTGGGAGAATTAGTGGAATTGTGTCGGTTAGAAAGGGGAGGAGGGTAGTGGGTGTGTCGATTGGGGAGGAGGGGTGAGTGGGTGTGTGTCGATTAGAGGAGGAGGGGTGGTGGGTGTGTCGATTAGAGGAGGAGGGGGTAGTGGTGTGTGATTAGGAGGGAGGTGGTGGGTGTGTCGCTTGGGGTGGAGGGTAGTGGTGTGTCGATTAGAGGGTGGAGGGGTAGTGGGTGTGTCGATTAGGGGGAGGAGGGGTAGTGGGTGTGTCGATTAGAGGGAGGAGGGGTAGTGGGTGTGTCGATTAGAGGGAGGAGGGGTAGTGGGTGTGTTTATTAGGGGAGTGTAGGTTATACTAGTTTAGACATAAGGTCGATATCCACATGTGTGACTGATGGTGAACTCGACCTATTAATACCTATGCGTGTATGCACAGATTACACTAATACACACTTATTTTAGTTTATTATATTACACTAATACACACTTATTTTAGTTAATTATATTACACTAATACATACTTATTTTAGTTAATTATATTACACTAATACATACTTAATTTAGTTAATTATATGTATACACACACACACACCCGCACACACCTGTACATGTCACATTAAATTGAAAAGGTACCACTCAGTGAGAACCATAACACGTAAATAATGTTTTCTGCCAGGTACGCTTGGTATACTAACCCATGTACGGTTAGTGAGGTTAGTAATGAAGTTATTTATGTTTGTTTTTTACTCTGAAATTATCGAGATGATTGTTTTATCGGCATTTCTCAATCATCCTTATTTAGTGAGACACATTTACCTCTTCAGGATATGGCTCATTTGCATACCAATACCATTCCCTCTCTTCCTCCTCGACACATCAGTTACCCCCATCCAACCCTAACCCCCATTCCCCCCTAAACCCCATCCAACCCTCCTCCCGCCTCCACTCTCCCCTCTCTGAGTCTCCGATGGCCGAATCTCTCTATTTACATGGTGAGGGAGGACGTGCCTACAATTTCCTTGGGGTCCTAATCCTGAGTTTTGGCTTCGTGATGCAGCCTCCATCCTGGTTGCTGAGATGGCGTGTTTCTATGGTGTTTGTGAGGTGGTTTGATAGCTGTCGGATCCACCTGTCGGGTTAGTGTCAAGGTGGGTTATAGAGTGTATTCTCTCTCTCTCTCTCTCTCTCTCTCTCTCTCTCTCTCTCTCTCTCTCTCTCTCTCTCTCTCTCTCTCTCTCTCTCTCTCTCTCTCTCTCTCTCTCTCTCGTTCATGTGTTCCTCAGTGCGTTTCGGAGATGGTTAGTTTACTCGTGGTATCTGCCGGTGATGCCTGATGTATAAGTTAGGTTAGTCATGCCCGTGTACCTTGGCGAATGACGGAGGTGGTGTAGGAATGTTGACGGACTGCAGGGAGGAGGAGGAGGAGGAGGAGGAGGAAGAGGTGGGTGGGTACTGCTATAAATAAATGCCAACTTTTTCCACTTACTTCCGTCCATATGTGTGTGTGTGTGTGTGTGTGTGTGTGTGTGTGTGACCATATTCAGAGAGATAATACCATATTTATGTGTACAGCACGGAAGGGGTCCAGCATCCATACAGCACATGGTATACTAAGCCTTTGGGATATATACACCTCCCTGACTAGAATATTTACCCAGATATTATAAATTATCATAATCAAGTCTCAATGTCATAAAATATGACTTTGTTGATATTTAATGATTTCGTTCGTGGCGCTGTGGTCTTGACGTAAGCAGGGGTAACGACAGACTAGCGGAAGTCAGCGGTAACGTTTATTTATTATTTAGTACATATGTTATCGGGATATACAGTGAACTTCCGTGCCTCTTAAGTTTTGTCTCATAAATGTTGTTAACGGAGACGGTATAATCCCGTGGTTTAGTTTTAATTGTAGTGTGTGTGTTAGGTGTTTATTTTATGTGTATAATTTTGTAAACAGTCAGACGTGTATATCCTACGGGGACATTGTTAGCATATAGCCGTCATCTGTATCGTTTTTTACACTGAAGTTCCGGAACACACACACACGAAACAAAATTAACAACAACATTGTTTCGTGCTGAGGCCATTATGTTCCCAAGGTGAGTCGCAGGTGGGCACACACACACACACAATTAGAGTAGAACCAATGGTTAAAATCGTTGTTCATGCAGTACCACAAATCAATGATGTAACGTGGTAGTGCTAGTCATTGTGATCAAGTATGTAGTTGTATCAGACGGTAGGCATTGAAGGGGGGAGTGTATAAATACTAGGGGTGATAGGCTCCAAGGTTTAGTATAGGCTGAGGACTGAGAGGACCCACACTTACACGATGGTTCTTATGGCATGGTAGTTCCGTTCACTTGAGACCTACACCTTGAAAGCACACCTGTGTCTTGCCACGCTACACCCACAACACTCCTCATCATTCTCCACCTCACACAAGGCCTGGGTGATGAAGCTGAAGTGTGACGTGAGATATAGTCATTAAGAGTGAGTAATTAACAAGTGTGAAGATTATTATTATCAAAGTACCGTGCGATCTTGTTACCGTGTGTTTTGATTCATCGATATGTTTGTTAAAATGTTATGCCTTTTAACATTTATTTGCCATTATTGTACAGGGTGTGTGTGTGTGTGTACAATATGACAAAAAACTGTATCGTGTCAATTTTGAGCCACTGGATTAATTAAACAAGCATGGATTTGTGTACATATTTAAGTTGGCACCACACATTACTAACCACCACACACGAGGCTCTAAAACACTCCCCAAAAAATGTTTTAACATAATTCACTAATTTATTTACTTCCTAAGACTATTTTAACACGAAGACTTTATACATATGTGTCCAGGTCTTAGTTTTTATGGTTATTAATCTACTGTACACTACTGGCAGGGAGTGGGGGAGACACACTGCTCACTACCCTTATTCAGAACTGAGAGATTACGCCATATCCCTTGACTTATACACAGAGACTAGTACAGTATAGTGTGTCCTGGGTTAGCTGTAACTATAATATCTATCTTAATCTGTAGTCACAAATTAGATTCTATTAAGTTTACTCGTAAATTAAATTTCTCTCAAGTTGCGAGCTTAAAACGTACCTTTCTTAGTCACAACATAAGCTATATCATGAATACTTATTATCAGAGTTTCATTTTTTTTTTTTTTTTGGAAATGTAGAAAAATACGTCATCTAAAGTTAATATCCAAGATGGCGGCAGAAACACACCTGGGGCTGTACCTGAGCTTCACCTGTGCAGTATGTTACGTTTACATCGCCGCGTTCACCTGAGGTTACTGAAGTGGTTGATATAGGCTATATATATATATATATATATATATATATATATAGAGAGAGAGAGAGAGAGAGA
>NW_024720773.1:8826162-8928662 GCF_018991925.1 Homarus americanus | reverse complement strand
ATAAATTTATCGATGCAACCCGCTGAAGGAGAGAACCATCTTGGAAAGGATGCTGCCTCTGAAAAAGATTTGTTAATAGTGAGAAAATCTGATACAGAAGTTGTTATGCAAGATAGAATGACAGTGCTTGATCTGACTAGTGATGTGACCATTGCAAAAGACCATCCCTCAGATGGAGGTTATGAGAGCGGGTCCAGTGAATCTGAAGAAACTGCACCGCTTATCCTCCCGTCCTCTGAGATGCTGAAGTGGAGGTACCAGAGGCTCGTTCATCAAATCAATCGTTTACCGAGGATAACTTTACAAAGGCTCATTAATAGTATACTTCGTTTAATATGGAAAATAGTCAAGATTTTACTTTATTTACCGTACCAGGTATGTGTTTTATTTTCACAACAATATAATACTGTTTACTCTTGTCTGTTTATCAGTACTGTATATGTGCAGCATATATAAATTGAATTAATAAATGCAATATGTTTTGTTCTTTATCTGTTTGTGAATTAATTTTTTCACTTTTTAACTCCAGGTTATTTTGTGATTATAAATTAACTAATAGTGATGATCTGCCCCAGATATTAAAATTGCCATTGGACACTTGGAAGAGAGTTACCAATGCTCCTACTGTTCTGCGCCGCCTTTTCTTATCTGAACTGTTTGGCTGGATGGGCTTCATGTGCCACAACATGTTCTTCACTGACTTTGTTGGACAGTATATGTATGGAGGATTGCCAGATGCTCCAGAACACACCAAGTTAGCCATTTTATATGACGAAGGAGTCAGAATGGGATCGTGGGGTCTTTTTCTCCATAGCCTTACTGGTTAGTTTTAAATTCTGAACATTTTACTGAAACATTTAGTATTTAGCCTAATTTCATATCGATATGATTGCTAGAGATCATCACTAGGAATTAGCAGGTTATGTGGAGTGACAGGGATAAACCTGATGGATATTTATGGTGTTGTTGTGGAAGTGATACACCAACACAGACCACCATTGTTACTGTAGTAAGAGGGAATGAAGAGAGAGGTCTGCATTTTACTATTACAGTAATTCTGGCTTGAAAGAATGAAAAGGTATGATAACAAATTGTGAACAGCAAAATTTATCTCATTTCAGCGTGTCTGTATGCCTTTTGTATTCAACAACACATTGTACGGCTGGTGGGTCATCGCACAGTCTTCATCGGGGGTTTGTTCATCTTCACTATCACCATGGCCGCAACAATCATCTCTCCAACAGTAACATTTCTTAATGTTGTAACAGCCTTGTCTGGAATAGGATTTGCTGCTCTTACATCTACACCCAACATGCTAGTGACTCTCTACAACACTGACAGACAGGTGAGTGATATATATACTGTACTGTACTAGATAACTGCAATACTAACAATTAGTTGAGTGATATGTGTTAGTGACATATATTAGTGGCCCTATAATACTAAATGTATGTATATAACTATGATACTGACAGTCAGACTATGTGTTATACTGTATGTTAGTGACTTCAGTACTGATTGAGTGAAAGTTGATTATGGTTCTCCCTTTTCTTAGTATCATTGAGTAACTTGAAAAGAGACTTGCATAACCTTGTGTTAGGTACAGTATACAAGCTTTTTCTAAACATAAATGTACATTTTATATTATTTGCTAAAATAGCATACAGTACTGTACTATATTAGGCTTTTAACCAAGGGAGTATGTAGGGTGTGACAGTAATCTCCATTTTCTTAGAGATTGCCTCCTTTATATGGATGAAAGGTTGGATTAACATTAAGGAGAGAACAAGAGGGGATAGAGAGAGTAAAGGAGGTTTTAAGTGATAGAGAGACTTGGAGATTCCTCTTCCATGGCCACCTCAGAAGGGAGCTTCCTGGAAGAGCTCGGCATTGTTGACAAAATAATATAAAGAGACTTTCTTTATTTTTTTTATTCTAGAAACTTTATTTTTATCTAAATATTCAAAGCTAGTTTGCAATTACTAGACAGTACTGTAATTATAAAAGTATTTTACCACTGCTAAATGCCTGACAGTCATTCAGTGCTATGAATTAATTTTCAAGATATTTGATCTCCAGTCATTATATGAGGAAACATCTTAATACTTTGGTCTTGTGTCATTAACCAGGATTGTGGTGAAAGGTTTCAATCTCTTTTTAATCTACTGTATATCAAGTAAAATCCTTAGGGGAAAACCACATTGTCCACAGATTATGCTGTCCACTGAAGTGTGTACAGGAATGAAGTGTATTAGTGACAAAATGGGCAAAAAGAAAGAGAGAGGAGTGAAACCTTTATACTGACTTGGTCAATATTTATTCCACAGTTGTACCTATGGGATGACAGCAACCAGGATGGGAGTGAGGAAAGAGGACTTGGTACAGATGTAGCAGTGTTGGACACTGCCTACTTTCTCTCCCAGATAGTGTTGTCAGTGTGCATGGGTCCATTAGTAGACTTGACTGGTTCTTCACTGCCATACATGATAGTGGCAACATTAACTGGAATGGTCTCGGTGTACTGCAGTTCACGTGTGGTCTTCACAGATCGTCACTTGAAGCAACTCAGGGCAGGAGCCTTTTAATGTGCTGACCTTAGTGGCCTTACAAACTTTTGTGATGAAGTCAAGTTTATAGAGCTTAAAATTAATGACTGTGGTGTTATATTCATTCAGGAATGATATATGATGTTTTAGTTTAATTTAATTGCCAAGTAATATTAACTAGTTTTATTTACTGTATGCAGCTTTTTTCAGCCATGCAAGCCATATCTTAGTACAGGTATCCCTTGTTTAACGATGGGGTTGCACGCCTGAAAACCTAACGCTCAGCAAAATTTTTGCTAAACTGGGGATAACAGCAAAGTACAGAGGGTGAACAACAGGTTCAAACAGCAGGGTGGTAAACACTGAGTACAGTACGTACTGTACTCCCAAATAATAATAATAAACGAGTTTGTTTTAAACGGTTTCGAAGTTAAAATTTTATATAAACAATGTAGTTCAGAGTTAAACAGTTTCTTGAGCACAAAGTGATCCTAATTCGATCATTTCAAATTGCATATATCAAACATTATCAATAATTGCTATGATATACAATAAAATTGATACATTGCATATCATTAAATACAATAGCAAATATTTTATGTACAAAAAATAGCTCCTTCCACACTCAAACCATACTCTGGGTGATGCCACACAGTTCAGCCGGGCAGTCAAATAGCTGAATCAGGGACGTGTGGCTGTTGCTGCACTGTGTGGATGTTGTGACGTCACATGGGGAGAGGGCTGGGCTGGCAACGTGGTTACAGCAGTCCACTGCCTCCACACGTATGTTCATTCCCATACATACACATCCATGCTCTTCATTTTTCTTATTCTAAAGTTTTATATTTTATTTTATTTATTTCTAAGCCACTTTAAAGTATTGTAGTGATTTTTACACAACTTTTACAGTTTCATCTCATGTAACAGGCCACCTCATCGCCAGTTTTCCACTTCCCAGTGAGTCAATGTATCTCTTAACCGAATTTTTATAAACATTAAGTGAGAAAGTGTGTAAAAAAAGAAATTATCACTGAAGCGAATTAATGTTAAATGAATTAACGCTAAACGGGGGATAACTGTATGTGTAGGGTGGCTAGGCAGGTGTTAATCCCTTGACTCATAGCATTCAGCAGCTAATGAGCTACCCAACCCCCTTGGTTGCATGCTAGTTCATTGAAGGGTTATTAGGTAAGTATTGGCATGTGCACCCATTAATGTATTCATTTTATTGGTTAGTGTGCAAGAGTAAGTACAGTACATAAGGAAGGAGCCCAGTCCTCCTATCTGACGAGGAATCAGACCTGGGACTAATGTATTCATGCTCTCTCACTAAGCCATCGAAGCACAAATATTTATGAAGTACTGTACAGTTAATATAAAACATAAAATGTTGCAAGTTTTTGCTGCATTTTTTATACACAAATAGTATTTGAATTTTTATGAACATATTATTACCAATGTCCTGAATTGAATATAACACAGTTATTTAAATTTGCAACTGTTCTATATAGAATTAAAATTTCATTTAAATTTTGTAGTTGTTTTGATGTAGGATTTTTCATAGTATAGGCACTATTATTTTCACTTTGTAGATCAGACAGTCATGAAAATAAAATGATCTTTCACAAAACAAGCTCTTTCTACACACAATACGAATGTCAAAATCTTGGAAGAAACAATGATACAGACAAGAAGGTCTAAGGTTACCACGTCTTTATGTAATGTAAACTTTTTCAGCGAGGCAAATTGACACAGTGCTTTTCACCACAGTTTGTTCAGAGTGTATGGCTAATTGTACCATAATACTGTACTGTATATATAAAGGACCTTGCTTTCTACATCCTTTGTACAGTACTCATTTTGTATAGTATATACAGTATGTGCTATCAGAGTTCCTTTCTGGATAGCATTAGATGAACAGTAATACACCTAATGTTCAAATATAATTCTTCCATATTTGCTCTCTCGTCCATGAATGGTATTTGTTATCATATATTTTTCTTTACATGTTTGAATCATTATGGCTGCTGAGTGACATGTTTAGAAATGGTAGTTAGTGTACATTTAGTTATATTTTATTTACTAGTAATTATAATTGTAAAAGTTTTGTTAAATATAAAGTTTATTTTACATCAGTTCCTTTGGTTAAATTATACAGTAAGCTCTGCCACAGTCAATCATTTGATTGAATTATCCTAGAAGGTCTAACATGGTACAGTAGTTTGTTTCATTTTATTCTCTGACAAACTCTAATATGGTAGCAGTTAGTATTTTGTCATGTAAACATTCCTTCTGCTCATTACCTTTTGAAACTAAAAGGATTCTGCCACACTATGAATATATTAAGTACATCCAAGTAGTTGTTTTTTGTTTTCCCAATGAGAATTCTCTTTTCAAGGGCAAGGGTTAGTATTTCTAGTGGTTTGTTGTATGAAAGTTTGGTTATGATAAAATTTTTTACTCCTTAGTCCAGATGCCAACTGATGGATGTTGTCAATTTGCCATCATTCTGTCTCTGTCCATCCATCTGTTAGTTTCTGCTTATCATTTTGATGGATTTGATGTAATCTCCTCAAATTCACATCATTGGGTTTTCATCCAGTTACCCTTTCAGATGAGTTTGAAGAGGAATGTCCTTGAAAAAGTTTTCGAGTTCACATGACCATTTATTGGTAAAATTAGCTGAAGGTAATTACACTGCTTTTTAGTGTTCTTGTCAACTTTAGATATCGTAAAAAAAATCACACAACATGTACAGGTGAGACAGAAAGATTAATTTCATAAATATTATGGATTCGGATGATCTGAGGGTACAGTACAGAGATTTGTCATTTATATTACCAGTGAATAAAAAAGGAAGTGAAATAGTGCAGCAAAAGTGGAACATTAGGTATAAAGCAGTAACTTAACCCTCAAGACAACATATTCCAGCTTTAGATATAATAATACAAAATTTCTTTACTATCATTGGGGATGAATTAAATCCCAGAGGAAACACTGGTGTGGATACTGTGAATATTGTTTCCCATTAAGGTTAGTATTTTGTGTGGGTAGTTCTGTATTGTATCATCTCAAGAGTCATGCTTAATATACGTGTACTCTTAAGATTCTCTGTTACTATTCACAGGTTGGAATTTTTCATTCCTCTGGTTTTTATTGTTAATTTTCCTATCTTTTAAAGTTAAAATGTGTTCAGAATATAAACTGCACAAATATGTTCGTAGTGGGTGACAGCATGAATAAATTAGAGTAAATATTTTTGCATATATGGCTTGATTTTCTTTATTTTTCCTGTTGCTATAATTTTATATGTACAGGTATGAGCGTACTTAGCTACACAATATCACAGGTTTCTGGAAATAATTATGTGAACCCGCTAAGCATTTTCATCTGAGAAACTAGTTTGTTTCCCTATCCTTCTTGTGATATCACCAGATTCTAAAATTTCTTGAAAATTACTGTAATATATTATTGGTAAGGGAATATAGACAATATTTATTTTGTTTGAATTACCGGTATACTTCAATAGAGATTATTTTTTTCTTTTATAGGCTTTATATTTTGAATCTTATTATTTTACAATATTTTTACCTAAGTCAATAGGTTGTGTTTGTCCAAAGTTATGACAAAGGTTTTTAATATACTGTACATGGAAGAAATGTTTGCCTATGTTGCCTCAAAATAAATTTTTTATCATAAAGACTTGCTGCATGCCTTGATATTATAACAAATAGGAGAAGTATTTTTTTACCATTTATATTGCACAGACAGGTTTGTTACTATTTTATTTAGTTAAATGGACGTAGCTGCCGTTCGTATATGGTCATGATTACTTTTTGTATCATGAGAGTAGGCTTAGGGATGTTTTGGAAGTTAATTGTGCTTTCCCTTACCAGTGTTCAACAAATGAAGAGTTCAACTGTAATACATTAGTAACACACTGTTTGTGTTCTATGGTTCAGTTACTTTAATAGTATGTACTGGTACTGCTTTGATGTGAAAGGTCTGCAGTGTTGTGGAGTGGCATCAATACAATTAATTTATATTTTATTCGGTGAAATGAAATTAACCCTTTCAATATGATGCCTTAACTTTCTGAGTACAATATCATTGTTCTCCAGGGAATGAGTCTTAAGAAATAAAAAGAGGTAAAAACAATATGTTCAAGGGATTAAGTCATTGTGCTCAAAGGGTTGAGTCATACTCAAAGGGTAAAGATATCTTACTCACTGGGTTGACTCATTGTTGCAGAGGGTTGGCATTGTACTGAAAGGAGTAATGTTTGCAATTAAGATTCAGGAAAGTTGTAGTGTTAGATGACTTTTAATGTGTTCAAAACAGAAAAAAAAGGATTCTCATGATTGCTGTGACCATAACAAGAGGTTTCATGTCCTGTAGTAGCATTGTGTTCATTGTTGCCATCCATTGGTTGCAAATATGTACCGTAATACTGTATGGTGTACTGAAAGCGCAAGTATACAGTATAGACTAATTTGAAATAAACTGTATAGCTTTTATTTCATGAATCTGTTTTTGGTGTTGACACATTTTTTACATAGTGAAGAAGAGTCGCAAATCATTATCCAGTTTTCTCTGCCATGTAATATTTGTTAACATTATGATGCTCATTTTGTGATAATTCTAACATCTTGTTGCATATTTTTCCATTGTACTGATTACCTCATGTGTTCAAAACTAATTTTGAATAATCTAGACAATCATTTAAAACAATAATATTTAAATTTCATTATCAGTCATTAATTTGTTATTAATAGAATGAAAAGGTGAATACAGTGTATATTCTACTTTGGTAATTACAGTATGTCTAAAAGTTTAATTCACAATTTTTTCTAATTTTCTCACCAAAATTTTTAATAGTACAAAATTAAGAACTTATTAATACTGGTATATTTAAAGAAGGCTTTCTCAAGTGTTTCATTGTCAATGTGATATTTTACTACAGTATATCCAGCATCAAAATATAAAGAATATTATATCCAATTCCTTCAGGGTGTTTCTGTTGTGTCTGATAAATAATTAATTAATATTCCATGACACACCATCTGCTGTATTACAATCATTCAAACACTTAAAAATTTACCTTGTCACTGAACATCCAGATATACTCCCTTTACACAAACCTCCTTTCTTCAAGCTTCATTTATCTGTTCTTCAACCACTACATCAAACAATATATTATCATCTCAACCTTATGATACACATTTGGAAGATTTGCATCCAGTCATTAAGAAAGCTATTGCACAATGATAAGACTCTCAACTCAGTGTTCTGAAAGGCAGATATGGCTGACAGGTGGAGGGGGGGAGCTTTGTGAAATATATTGTGTGTGTGTGTGTGTGTGTGTGTGTGAGGCTGGTTATTGTTGATGTGTTAGTTTTAAGACCCTAACCCAGTTAATGCCTCTCACCTGGGATTTGCCAAGTGGATGAGGTAAAGTATGCTAGCTTTAATTAAGGTGCTGTCATTTTTCTTGTTACAATCCTATACAGTATTTCACTCATACATGTCTGAGTGAACAACATTCTTATCTATCATGTCTCTTGATACTTTCAAGTTTGTAAGATTGTAGGAGCTTATTGTAGTGAGTGGGATATTTGGGTGGTAAATTTTTAGATGTGAACTACCACTGTAACCATATACTGGACTGTAGATCTGTGGCAGTAAGTGACTTGTCATAAACTTACTCTGTCAGGCAATGTCAAATAGGTCTATATATTAGTCTTGTTTAGCATTGGTTGCCATGCTATCAGAATGAATTTACACATCCTGTACTGTACTGTTAAATCATACCATTAAATTTTTACTTGTGATAGTTTAACTTAAGCTTTTTTCAGATTGAATTGAGTATTTTTTTTGTGTATAACCTGAAAACACTTGTGTTGTACAGTACTTAACTCTTTTCTCCAGGATGATAATAGAACTTGTGTATTTCCTGGATTTTCCTCTTAATTAACAGCTCTTGTACACATATGGTTGAGATAAAGAACCTTTCATGTAAGGCTTAAATATAGGGATGGAATATTTATAATTTTAGTGGTGGGATTTTTTTTAATTGACCTTACTGTATTTTATTAATATTGTTCATATTTGGAAAAGTAAGAAAATTGAAAGATGAACAATTACGTACAGTATTACAGTCATAATGGTGATGACACAAAGCAAAATACATTCAGATTTTAATATTCACTGCAGTAAGAAGTTACATTTTGAAGAAAATAGCAACATCGATGATAGAAATCTGTTTGTTTGTTAAATTAACAATACGTACTGTATTAGGGTCAGGACAATCAGATAAATGTATTGTATTAATATAATAGTATGGGAAAATGATTTATTTTCATAAAATTAATTTCAATTGAAGTTGATAATTAGCAGATTGTGGTTTAATTTACCTTGAATTTTGTTTTGGGCCATGTCGAGATTAAACAAAGGAGAGAAGGTTTAATGTGGTATTTTGAAGTTCTTTGAACACCTATTAGGACATAGCAATTAGTATTTGTGAAGACCTGTACATTATTTCAATAACAGGCACAGTAGCTGAAAATATTTGATACCAATATTCATACTGGATGAAGAGATTTTAGTGGCTTCAATAATTTTAGATATTGGTACCATAGATTTGTAATTATTTCATCATGAAATTGGTAAATAGAAAAATGCAAACTTAGAATTCTCCAAACCTGGTGAGTGAATGAATTTCTCTGAAAATGTTAGGGATAAAGGTCATTATAGTACTGTGAATAAGAAGGCTTTGTGATGAATCATGTTTATTGTACTGTACTGACAAATTTGTGATATTTGAAGAGCCACCAATGAAAAGCTGTTGGATGATTTTTTTTTTATTAATATATCCGGTATGAAGACATTGGTACAGTTGCAGAAATATGTTCCTACACCCTAAGTGGTAACTTGTGTCTCCAAACAGCCAACCTATACAGCGTTGCTCTTTGCAGACACGGGCTACCACAGGGGGTTGTAAGAACACATTTCTGTTACTACAGGAAGGAATTATGTACTGTAGTTATAAAATTAATAATATACTGTACTATGACAGGTTCTTAGTTTAACAGATTGGTTCTCACTCTATGACAGGTTATTAACCATCACAGGTTCTTTGTCTAACTATGGCAGGTTTTTGGGAGTAGTATTAATAGTATCTGTTGAGACCTAATAAACCCAAACTAAACCGACATAGAGTGACCATCAGGACTGGCTTGTGAACCAGTGACCTACATAGCCTGGTAGTTGAATTATAATTACTAATATGCTCTTAGGCCTTGATTTAAAGGCCTCTTCCTCCAATCTGGCCTGGATTAGAGGGGTTATACTGTATATTGGCAAATGCTTACCCAAATTTTCCAGTCTACCTTTTCATCAGCTTGAAGAGTTGTGTCATCTATGGATTTAGAAAAGTTCCAAATAGAGTAGATAGAAAAGTACATAATTTGGAAAATTTGTGGGGTAGATGGGAAATAGTTGAGGGAACTGCGGGGGACTAAAACAAACTGCTGATGATTGAGGTTTTTTGTGTGTGTAAAGCACCAGGGGGAACTAGACATAATCAGGTCCTTGTGAAAGATGAGTACCACAGTATACATCTGCTACAGCAATAAAAGTAAATGAATAGACTGTCAGATTTCAGATTTGTCACACCAAGGGTTTGCTCTTGATTCTGGCTACTCTGTAGTGCTAAGAAAATACAAGCCAATGAAGTCTCCATGTTGATTTGATGCCATTTTGGATATTCATTGCGATATTACAGTACTTTAAATCAGTCAGTTACATTCATTTTAGATTTCTGATATGTATGAAAATCTAGTCTATAAATCTTGGAGAAATAATGTTGGCTGAAAACCAAACCAAAATATAAAATCTAGACAGATTAACATCAGTTATAAAACAAAAATTGCGAAGAGAAACAGTCAGCCCAGACATATAAATATATTAGTTACCGCTATATTATAAGTTTTCTTTCAAATACATATTCGTTACATTTTATTTGGACGTCCTTCAAGCCAAGATTTTACTTTTATCCCCTTCACCACTGATAGGCTCGTTAGCCGCTTGGGCCATTTACAGCAGAGAGACAGGTGAGATTCTATGATATTCCATCGGTAAGTGTTGATGATGTAATTAAGTTATATCACGTAGAAGTGGAAGTAAGAAGAATGGCTACAATCATATGGTTAACTTTCAGGCTGCTGTTATTCAGGTTTTCCGGGGGTGGAAGCAAGACAAGACTTGACATCAGTTTATGGCTAATATTGACGATATCCTCGTCGCTTCGGAATTTGTTTGATGGATCTTTTACTATGTTTTCATAGGTGACTTCAGACATAATATTCATTTCTTGTTTGGTAGATAAGTAGAACCCTAGACTGGCACTACCTTGTCTTTCTTGGCGATAAAACGGCATGGCGGATGTAAATTGAACATGGCGCAGCCAATCAAAATGAAGAACACTATCAGACGCCCCGGGCCGCCGGCGTTTCCCGCCAGTCCAAATTTCGTCATGGCAAGCAAAAGGCCTTTCCGATCTTATGTGGATATTATTTGTGAATTCAGGGGGAAAGATGACCTCATCCTATAGTTTTCACAGAGCACAGGTTTGGTTTAACTTGGACCTGTAAAACTGTGAAATTACGGTGTTTTAAAATTAATTATCTCAGAAAATTCGGCGATGGTCGTGTCGTCAACAATTACTCCTGCACGAGGGGTGGCATCATGCCGCCTCCAAGTATTAAAGCTCCTTGCTTAGTTTACCTTCAGCAGTGTGGGAGTTCTGGAACTGAAAATTCCGTACATATATTCATTTCCTCTTCAATGCCTTCTTCCATTATAGTTTCACCAAGTTTGCAGCGTTGATGTCCGTCTCTACAACCTGGCCAGGTTAGAGTCCATGAAGTGTAGTTGCTTGTACGCTGAAGAACAAGTTTACGGATTAAAAATTGGGACTCAAGTCAATAGGTCACGAGGTGTCATCCATACTATCCTTTTCGCCACTGATCGGCATGTTACTCCTGTTAGCCACTTTGTGTGGTCAGTCACGTCGCTGTTACTGTGTTTACGCACTGTTGGCAAGTTCTCCAGAATGTATCAGAACCTGCGCCTGTGTTTTTGTTAATATAATTATCGCTTATGAGCTACCTAACCGTTCGGGCGGTTGGTGTATCTAGTGTCAGTTCAGTAGGAAACCCGACCCTGGGAAACCTGTGATGGGTAGGGTCACGCTGGATACCTTTCTCATGTTTCTAGGCCAATTGTTACCAATTGTATCAAGTCAAGTCTGGTCTTGTAAGAGCTATTACTCAGTGCCGTCACAACATTCCAGAACAAGAGTTGGATGATATTCGTTTTTTATCCCAATATGTATTTCGGCGCTAGTAAACGTCAAGTAGGTTGTAAACGTTGGCACTTTTCGTTAATTGACGAAAACCATGATGGAACTGTATGAGTTTAACAGGAACGAACCTCTGAGCAAATTAAACTAAAATTCATCAGTGCTCACTGATTTTTATGCTAAACAAAGCAATATGGCAGCGTACTGTAACAGCATTATAAGAGAAATTGATGAGAGATTGATATCGGGTGCGAGTCAATAGTAGTAGTACATGTATTGCCACATTTCCATAGATGGTAAATATCTATCACAAATGTCGAGGCCACATGAAAAAATATACTTGTCCATTCCAACTTATTTGTTTATAATGACGTCAAACCGACGGATGACGTCCTCGGTTGACTGGCAAGCGTAACCTTAATATTAGTAGAATTGGCAGAGCACATTAACCCCTAATCCATCCATCTGATTCCATCACAAAGTACAGGTGTTGTTGAGCGTGACGTCATCATGTGTGCCAGTTTCTCTTGAGTGAAAAACAGTCGGGTTTTTTTTTGTATACACCACCAATGTTTAAATATTTCAAACATGTTGTTCGAACAGTATTGCTATATGTAGAAAATTGCAGTATGTAAAACGAATTATTAGAGTTGAATTTGAAAATGACCAAGGGTGAACTACTGTACAGTACGTCTGGCAGAGGATTGTGTACATATGTGGCAGTCAACAGGTGTTTAATGGGGTGTCGTGTCCCAGTAGGTGCACCTGTTTCACTTGCCAGTGAGTATAAGTGAGGGAAACAAGTACATTATTGTGGGGAAAATAAACAGACTAAGAAAGTGAGCACACTGAGGTAAAGGATCGCGAAAAATTTAGAGTGAAGATCAGTGGAAATTCGCGGGTAGTGGATAAGTGCTGGCAACTGCTGTTTCGTGACCGTCATACAAGGTGTTTTATTATTATTATTATTATTTATTGGGCAACCCCCCCCCCTGCCCCCTATATCCTTGTGTAAGGTGAAGCGCAGAAGCGTTTACAGCGCCCAACAGAGAAGCATGCTAAGTTCATGCTTGCCTTATGTCTCATGAGTTAAGGGCGTAGAAGCCTGAAGAGTCAAGGGCGTAGAAGCCTGAAGTGTCAATGGTTTTATGTCTAAGCAAGTTATCGGAAGCTCCAACAACTTGTCCCTGAATACGAATTCGCAAGTTTCGATTTACAGCAGGTACCTACTTTGCTGCTAGGTGAACAGGGACCAAGGGGACTAGGAAGAGTGTCCAAACAACTTCCGGCGGCCCGGGAAACACAAGGTGTTGATTGGTTGAGGTACCTGAACAAGATTATAATTTGGCTAGTTCGTGAAGTCTGGTTTAGAAACGACTCAGGAAGTTTCAGCCAGTTTACGGGATACGGGTACGATACTCGCAGTCACTTGTCCCACTCCCACCTCTCCTTTATATTAACAAAAAGGAAGTGTACAACAGTGATATCTATGCTTGTATTTACTATGTAATTAACAATTCTTTATTCCTTTAAATATATAGTTAGTGAATGCACTTTTTCCATTATCCTGTTTTTCACTTTATTATTCCTGAGATGACATCATTAATTTGAAGTTGTCATGAAAAGCTTCTATGAGTGCGAATTTGCATCGACTAATTTATAATGTACCTCCTAGTCATGAAATATGCGCCCCACACATCTGTTCGCTCAGGGTCGCTTACTTTATACATGTTGTCTCAAATAGAAATTCGTGTTTATATATAACATTATAAAAAATGTAGATGACAATGTGATTTTACTTTATAATTTTTTCAGATGTGTTTAGGGCGGGTGTTGACGGCTGTGGTACTCCTAACAGCTGCTAGGGGCGCCTCCATCACACAGGAAGCGCTGAGAGGACACCAGGTATGTTATGAGTAACGTTAAGAAAAATGTATAGTTCACTCTTTGTTACCCAAAATTTATGTTTGTATATGTATGGCGATGTGACACACATTATTATAATTCAGCATTTTATGTGTTGAGTACATATTTGTAGCTGAGTCAGTCAGCTGTCGATTACTGACATGATAGACTCGCCGAGAAAACTTTAGCCAATCAATGCAGACGTAGATTATATTCCAATTTTGTTTGTTACGCATGGGTATAAAGTATAGATACAGTCGTAATTAATGTGTGTGGTGACAGTGTCCTTAACTGAATATGAATATACCGCTAATTGAATATCAAAACTAATCTAGATATGAATAAATGTATCTAAAAACTACCTAACCTTTACATATTTGCACATGGTAATGAAGTCAGCCTGATTCATAATTACAGTGTCTCAAAAATATTACCACTTTCAGGTATGGGAGGTTAGCGGCGGTCTTGTTCCACAGCACCTGGTGATGACTGGCTTGGTGGACCCTCTGGATCACTCTGGACCTTCACGCTCCATTAGGGTCGCTCCTGAGTTTGCCAGCAAGGTGAAGGAATCCCTACACCGAGCTGACCTCACCTACCGGATCCTTGTCCATGACCTTTCCACTTACCTAGAGGTGAGTGTGGCGGAGGGTAGATGTTTTTGTTACCACTATTAAGCAGTTTAATAGTGTGTCTGTTGTCCTCACTGAGACAACGCCAGGTAGTGTTTGTGTTCCTTTCCTGCCAATGTTCATGTCATAGACCCAATATCTCACTCTTTACTCTCTGCCTCGTAGCCTTGTACCCTGCTTGTAAGTCCTTCATTAACACTGTACTCTTTAAAAACCTTGCACCTAAAGCCTAAGAACACACCCAACCCTTCACACAATACAACCCCGACCCCACAACACTACCCCATCTTTCACATTACATCTCACCTCATAACTCCAACCCCACAACATGTCTCACAACACCTACTGTACCCCACGACACACCCCTCACATTACAATTCACTCCAACACACCTCAAGCTCATCTGCTTCCCTGAGTACCTATGACTTTTTGATTCAGTTAAGTACCTGAATATATTGTATTACTGTATTCCACCACGTTTTCCAGGAGGAGGAGGTACGAGAAGGAAGGTCAAGGCGGGACGCAGAAAACATCACCTGTACCTGCTCGTCCTGCCTTGAGCCACTACACTCACAGTACATGAGCTTCTGTCAGGTGAGTGACTCTCTTCTATATTATTTAACTACTACTCTACCAGAATTAATTATCTAACTCCTGAATTATTTATCCACTACCTTAATCAATTTGGTGGTTGGTATTTACTTACTACTAAATTTATTTTGCCAAAAAACTATGGCTTAGTTCGCTACATGGATCTTATCATATATTATAGACCCAAAGTATAAGCTCTTCATGTTATGAATATAGTGAAAGTAGATCCCACAGCACTGCACTTAACTGCCTTCACTTCCCCAGCTGTAAAGGTGCAGTAGTTACTCATTCACAGTTAAGTGAAATGGGAGTGTAGTCACAAACCAGTGAGAGTCTTTGGACAGGAGGTGGGTGCTATATCCACTCAGACGCAAAACTATGTGATATTTCTTGGCCTCTAATTGAATGAGAGTTTTCTGGCCGTATTCTTGCAACCAGTCGCCTGAATTGCTTGGAAATAGGAGGAAGTCTTCTAAGGAGTCCTCAGATCTGAGTAGCAAGTGGTCAGCTTTCGTTGCTGTCTATGAGGGATGAACTAATAAGCAAATCATCAGCATATTGCTACAGATGAACTTTCAAGTAAATCTGTGTCACAATACCAAGCTGGCCAGAGGATAACATTTAGATCAACAGATAGCATAACACGCTTGATTACTCTTCCTTTGTTTTGACTCCATGGTTGCATAGAGTTGATGCTTTCTGGACCTGTGGATGTGTTTCTCCCAGTGACAGGTTCGATTTAGGTCTATTCAGCTTTCATTTAGGTTCAATTAGCTTCCATTTATGTCCAATTAGTTTCCATTTAGGTACTTTTAGGGGATTAAAGTGATCCTGAACTTGACAGTAAGCACAGAAACTAATGAAAATAACTGTTAATCTAATTCCTCACTAATCCAGTTCACTAATTTTTTACGGTCTTACCACAGCACTGATAATCAACGGATTTTTGTGTATCAGAGATTACCTTAAAGATTCACACTTACCACGACACCAGTGAAATTTGTTCTCATATTATTAACATCTTCTGTATAGACTTGGCTTCAAAACACAATATCGTGCCAATTTTCCCCCCAAATGACCACTTAATATGTTAGGTGTACTGTATCTTTGTGTGTACCGCTCACAAGTGCAGTACATTAGTTTCACATTATTTTACATACCCTAAACATTTATATATCTAAGTGCTGTGCAAATATTTGAAAAATGTAAATTCAAATCCCTTTTTTTTTTTTAAACTTTGCTGTCCCAATTTCACACTTTAGCGTGATTGTAAGTTACCACACGGCTATCCTACAGATAGAGAGGTTCCTGGCAGACATGGCACAAACCTACCCCGACAGGATCAATGTAACTTCCATTGGCAAGTCGGTTGAGGGCCGCGATATTTGGCTGGCTCACCTTAAACCCACGAACCCATTGGACAAATCCATCTGGGTGGAGGCTGGTGAGTTCCTTGTTGCTGCTCTTGCTGAAAACTAATGTTGAAGAAAATTTACAAACGTTTAGGCCATAGATGTGCTGATCTAGACGGATCATATCTTGAAGAGGTCAATAAATATCTAGGGTCAAAACATACATCCACCTTCCCGCGGTATATCCCCAGGTATTTCTCAAAGGAGTGATGAGATTTACCTTGTGGTAATCAGGACACCATGCCATCAGGTTATCTTGACTAACCCACATAGGCGAGGGAACTGGTCGTAAAATGGTGATGATGAAGATGATTTCTGGACCGGACTCAGGAAACATGATTAGAGGAATAATCCAGTCCACCTGATAGAGACTTGACTTGGAAATTAGTTTACTTATTGGATACATGGCTTAAGAATTAGTACCCTCCCATTTTTGGGGGACCTCTCAGAATTACATCACATCAAAGAGTGGGGGAAAAGTATCCTGCATAATTTAAGGATGTAGCATTTACCTGGACAGTTAACAACTAAAGTAATTAAAAATATAGTTAAACTTATTACTGATGATATTCTTAGTGTGATTAAATGAAGCAGCTTAAATTTCACATTCCTGTACACACATTTTTTAACTGGTCTGTAATCAGTTATGGCCTTGAAGGTTTTGTTAGAGATGATGGCTGAAAATTGAACTTATTATTTCGAAAGAGACATAAGGTTATGTTACACTCAGAACACATGAACCCAACATACTGATTTCTGTACGCTTGTATCAGGCCTGCATGCCCGGGAGTGGATCTCGCCAGCTGTGGCTCTGCACCTCATCCACCGCCTGATCCACAACTCATCCATGGCTGGAATAGATGCCTTTATCATACCGATGGCCAACCCAGATGGTTATGTCTACACTTGGACTACCAATCGTTTCTGGAGAAAGAACCGCAGGATTTTGGCCAGTAATTGTGATGGGGTTGACCTCAACCGCAACTGGGATTTCCATTTTGGTGTGGGCGCCTCCACTGATCCTTGCAGCGAAGTGTACAAAGGACCATCTGCCTTTTCTGAACCGGAGACTCGGGCTCTACGTGATGCTATGCTGAAAGAGAAAGATAATATGGTGCTGGTGTTGGCTCTACACAGTTTTGGACAGAACCTGCTGTACCCGTGGGGCTGGTCCAAAACTGTCCAAGCACCTGGCAGGGATGAGCTCATCGCCACAGGAAAAGTGTTCACTTTCGCTGCCAGGAAGGCCACAGATGTGAAATACAATGTAATAAACTCTGCTGGAGACTTTTATTTTGCATCTGGGGCCACTGATGACTGGGCCTTGGGGATGCTCAAGACCAAGTACGCATACACACTGGAGCTGAGGGACAAGGGGACTTGGGGCTTCTCCCTTCCATCAGATAACATCGCTGACTGCAGCGAGGAAGTGTGGCAGGGACTCAACGCTATGGTCAACGATATTGTCTCTTAAAATTTTAGCTATCTCATATATATATATATATATATATATATATATATATATATATATATATATATATATATATATATATATATATATATATATATATATATATATATATATATATATATATATATTGGTATATATATTTATTCACTGGCCAGAAGGACTGTACTATATTGTATCACCTGCAGGACTTATTACTGTCACCAAGTCCTTAAGTATTCATTCTCGCCTAAAGTAAAGGAGCTGTCTCATATATTATTATAGTAATTTTTTAGACAAGAAGCATAAACATCCCAACAGTGTTTTGGTGGCCAGTATCAAGAGATCACTTACCACCAACAAAAATATCACTAAATATCGCTAAAATGTTAACATCTGATTTTATTATTGAACTAATCTTACTAAGAATAATAGGCAGTAATATCTCTAAGTCTATTACAGAAAATGCAGAAAACGCATCTTGAAAATATAGAATTCCTCTCACGAATCTACTTGTAAACTCATCAACCTTCACCTGTCAGTCACTACTCAGATATGTCCAGGTATAGAAATACCGGTCAAAAGTACCCCAGTGTGATTAGGCCCCAACCTAATCTAACCATGTGGATTAGGGTCGAGTCCTGATGGGTGTCAGACCTAATAGTCCCCAAAATAATCATCAGGATGGTCCTCAGTGTTAATGGTTAGCTAGGGACATGTTAGGATTATGGCTCATTTGACCTACAGCCAAACACATGTATTTGAAATTGATTTAAGATTATGAAGACATATTATCCCGGTAAGGATGGATTAACGAGGGCGTAACAATAATTGATAAACTTGGCAAACTGTTGATGTTTTTCCAATACAACCTTCTTTACCATCTACCATAATCCACACCACCTACCATGATCTACACACCACCTACCGTGTTCCACACCACCTACCATGATCCACACACCACCTTCCATGATCCACACCATATACCATGATCCACACCATGTACCATGATCCACACACCACCTACCATGTTCCACACCACCTACCATGATCCACACACCACCTACCATGATTCACACACCACCTACCATGATCCACACCATCTACCATGATCCACACACCACCTACCATGATCCACACACCACCTACCATGATCCACACCATCTACCATGATCCACACACCACCTACCATGATTCACACACCACCTACCATGATCCACACCATCTACCATGATCGACACACCACCTACCATGATTCACACACCACCACCATTACCATGATCCACACCATCTAACATGATCCACACACCACCTACCATGATTCACACACCACCTACCATGATCCACACCATCTACCATGATCCACACACCACCTACCATGATTCACACACCACCTGCCATGATCCACACCATCTACCATGATCCACACACCACCTACCATGATCCACACCACCTACCATGATCCACACACCACCTACCATGATCCACACATCACCTACCATGATCCACACACCACTTACCATGATCCACACAGCACCTACCATGATCCACACCAACTACCATGACCCCACCACTTACCATTGCGATCGACCGAGGGTGAATATCGGTCATTATCCCGGCAAAGATTGACAGCTGTAGGGCGGTCAGTGGACACACCTACAGTATATATGACGGCCGTAATAACACTTGTCACCATATCGACACATGTGACGATTTCGTAACTGACTAAACCTGTGGTGGTCTACTATTACCTGTGACTGCAATAACGCCTGTGACTAATAACACCAGTGACAGTAATAACGCCTGTGACTGGTTCCAATAACACTCATGATCGGTATAATAGTAGCTGTGATAGGTTGTGATCAGTGTAGGTAGACATGTGACCCACCACACACAAATACACATTGCACCCAGTTAACCTTGGTCTACAAGTTAATAGTTAAAGTGAGTTAGCTTTGTTTAAAACCCGTCGTTCTCCAGTGGACTAGGTGCCCGACTACCACTCCTGATAAATTGTTCAGTAAATCGATAAATAGAACCTGAGAAAACCGCTACAACTGTATTCCCTTTGTGGACCTTAAAACACTGTTGAAATAAAATATGGGAGTTTGAGCTTAGTAAACGAAAGTATCAAGTTAAAAGAATACACCATTATTTACATTCCCCCATGACAGTACCTTTCACCTACCAGCAGAATGTACTGATTACTAACTCCCAGCTGGAAATGTTTATGATCGAGTTTGTTTTACTTGGCTGCTGTTGAAGTTTGGAGAGTTTGTAAAAGTAAATACAACACTTTGTCAAATATCACTTGCCCCCTCGGACAGTTAGCATCCCATTTGTACTTGGCTGAAAACCTCATACTCTTGGCCTGGGCATTCACGCAGCCATTATGTTAAGCTCTGTAGAGTTATAGGTGTCCCGTCTGTCTGTTGGCAGGTGGTTGTCACACGGTAAGTGACGTTACGTTGGATGCGTTGTAGTCAGACCCACACACAGACTCTCCAAACATGGTCGGTAACCCTCTTGATTTTCACCTTGGCTTGGGTTTTCTGCGAACCTGTTTACAGAAACTGATAAAACCATTATGAAGTGTGACAAGTAGAGATATATCATGGTAAGGGTAAACAAATAATTCATTAAAACATTGACTTTATTCAATTGTACAGTGCAGTAAGAAGTGTAGTGCTGTGAGAGGTAGTTGTATGGTGTCGTCTTGTACAAGTGTAGTCATGTCTGATGCTCCAGGCCGTCCAATACGTTGAGATGTTAGACAACATCAAGAAGTCTACAACTTCTGGGAGTAGATTCATCTGCACTGAATATCAATACAATATTGAAATAGTTAATTTAGAGCATGAATTTTTTTTTAGGATTTCCTTAATTAAAGTGGCCAGTTCAGGTCTTCAAGGTAGCACGATTTTGTTTTTGAAACCTATATAAAGGTGTCTACAGTGCCCGTCGGCCAAATATCAGAGTCGTACCAACATGTACAGGACCAAAGTTGGCCAAGTGATTTTTGGGATCCATAGACACAATGTAAAAATCTTCATACAAAGTCTCCAAAAACAATACAGTTCCAACTTTGAACCCCTGGACCCGAGCATCACACTTTAAATCTTTGCTTTGTGATGGTATTTGTAAATTACTTTTAGTGGCCACAAAATGTAAGTTAATGGTTCATGCTAACCAAAAACTTTTACTTGGCACCCATCCAACACTACTGGGTATATTTTTCTGGGGCGAGGGCCAGGAACACCATATTGAGTCCCTCCAACACCTCCTGCCCAGTTGGAAGGATCTCATCGGGGTCCAGAACGAAGCTGCTTTTATCACGAAGCTCGAGTGTATAGGAGTACGTGGTCTTTAGGACACCCTTGGCCCAGTCGTCAGTTGCGCCAGATGCAGGAGAAAAGCTACCGCTGCTCTTGACCACGTAGTTCTTGCCATGAACCGTCTTGACAGTGTTAGCAAATATTATGCCAAGCTGTTTCATTTCTTCTGTTTGTGGTGCTGGGTTACTGGCGGGGTTACCGTAGGGAAAGAGCAGCAGCTGGCCGTAGCTGTGCACTGCCATCACCATTTGGAGGGTGCCTGTGCTGTTCACCTGCAGCATTGCGTCTCGCAGGGCCTGAGTCTCTGGTTCAGAAAAGGCAGATGTTCCTCGATAAGTTTCACCGCAGGGATTAGGGGAGGCGCCCACACCGTAATCAAAGTCCCAGTTACGGTTAAGATCGACGCCGTCACATGAGCTGTCGGGGTTGTTTCTGCGGTTCTTACGCCAGAGGCGATTATTAGTCCAGGTGTGGACGTATCCATCAGGGTTTGCCATGGGCACTACGTAAACCTCCAGCCCCCGACCCATAGAGCAGTCATGAGTAATATTGTGAATGATTTGTAGAGTTACGGCTGGTGAGATCCATTCACGAGCGTGGATGCCTGACAATAACAGAAACAACCTTGTATGAGTTAAAGCTCTACTTACACAAATGTAAAAGAAAAACTCAGGAAAATAACAACTTTATGATATATAATGTGACAGTTCTTGGTCATATTTACTGTAGAGGTTATAGGCATACAAGAAAAAACAGGTCAAATATTCAAGTGTTTCCAAAAGTCCCTTCATGGTTGTGTTCACAGTTTCTTGAGGAACTACACATCCAAAACATGGGGTATTGTACTGTATGTTATCAATTTGTGCACATAACTGTAGTCTTCATTACCAAGTACACTGTGACTTACTCTTGCAGAGGGCTGTACAAGTTGCACACTGTACAAGTCACACGCTGTGCGAGACACAATGTGTATGTTGAGGAATTCAGTTCTGTGCAGATAATAATAGATGGCATTCCCGTGTTTTGGATGTGCAACTTCTTCAAGGTATTGTAAACACGACCGTCGAGTGACCGTGAACGACTACATCCCCTACTGGATATCCTTGAGCCTCAGATCATCCTCACGCCTTCAAGAGTTACAGCAGTGCCTGAGAAATGCACACATTGTACTTATGGGCTCCGCTGGCTTATTATTGAGCGACAAAGATAAAATTAATATTTTAATAGAGAGAGATATAATGTATACACGCTGCAAAAAGTATCTTTACGATTTTGTGAAGACATTATGACACGACGGACAAAGGATTTTGACAACCCTACCAAGACACCAGGAACTGCAGTGTTCATTTTGAAATTCATCCGACCCCTACTTAAAGATACTTTATGGAGCGAGTCACATACACTTAGCCTTAATAACACCCACCTCCCTCCAGCCAGACCGTCCGGCGCTTCATGGCAGAGTACGCAATACGCGGTGTCATGCCAATCGGTTCCTGACCTGTAGGGAAAGATCTCACGCATCATTACTATACCTTGACCCAGACAATACAACGCCACATGTAGCAAGCAGTCTATCAATACACACACAATACATCTCCCCAGATACCACGACAAAATTGCTTTGGTGGTCTGAGGAAAAAGTCAGGTAATTCATCTGTCAGTGAGAATTATATAGGTAGAAGTAACTGGCGTAACTTACAGCTGTCTTCAGTAATATTAATTATAATGTGGGACTACTGGGGGTGTAGACTACAAGGGATGAGGACTACATAGAGTAGAGACTACGCTGCTTGTAGACTGACACTAAAGGTTACTAGGGCTGTAGACCACAGCACAATAGACTACAGGGTACAGGGGCCACCCACCTTCACAACCAGAACGGTTGATGTGAACCATCCATATGTCACGACCCTCGATCGACTTGCCGATGGATGAAACACTAACTCTGGGGTGGCTGTTCAGCTGGGCCAAGTAGTACTCCATCTATTGGGGAAGGAGAGAGTTATAGTGAACCATCTGAATGCAATAGGTCACCACATGTAGGTGGGGTATAGTGAACTATGGGTGACAGGTGGTGGGATGTCTTACATTTAACAGAAGCCGAGACTGTTACTATAGTGATTGGTTGTTGGCAGTACGCCTCACATAGCAACTAACAGTCAGTCATCATTCACGAATTATGAGACTTACTAAGGCTGATAAAATTACCTATGCAGGTATGACTTTGTATGACCTTATGGTCAGATCTATACCTATTGGAAGGTCGTGTTAAACGTGAGGGACAAGATTTACCTGCTCAAAGGTCATGTAGTTGTCGGTGAGAGGGGCAGAGCAGTTTAATGAAGTACAGGTTTGGGCCGTCAGTCCAAATCGGACCTGGACCAGCGGTGTGACGTCGTTATCCTGAAATAAATACACATTATAATGGGACGCCTGAACCTGGTGCTGGGGTGATTGGTTTGATCTTTTGGAATGGCTTCAGATAGTCCAAATTTTGCCTAGTCTTTTGGATAAAAAAATCCTATTTTCAAAATACTATTTACTTTTGGTTATTCTGGGACGATTCTCATGCTGTAAAGTGGTTTCAAAGTTGTAGAATAATCCATTTTCCTTAGAAAATTTCAGTGCCAAAATACTCAATGTTCTTTGCCATAATGGTGAGTGTCAATGCTATGGTTACACAGATTCAGTCTAGACATAATTTGTAGTGTTTGCAGACACAAAATATATTGTTTTTAATGAACATATTCGGTCTGTTGAACCATAAATACAGTAAACAAAGTCAATACAATTTCAGGCACTGACCCGAAGATATCTTGCCAGGTCTTGGACGATGACCTGATAGGTGATGCCAGCCTGATCTAGGACCTCCTTCACCAGACCTGCCGTCTCGGGGGTGACCCTGAGGGAGGTTGATGGTCCCGAGTGGTCCAGCGGGTCCACCAGGCCATCCACAACCAGCTGCTGGACCGTGGCTTCGTCCTCCTGGTTCAGCTTCCATACCTGAGTCGACGATAATGATTTCACAGGTAAACAATTAATTAATTTATGTTGAGTTTGTTATATAATTTATCGATTCATCCAGTGTCACAATTTAACTAATTCATGTTTCTTTTTATAGTCACAAGATATTAATTAACATCACTATGAAAGATTATTAATATACGGGTATTTACGGTTATCAATGAAATTATTTGTGGCGATGATAACTTCATATTTATTATTAGTTTTATTATAATAAAGTAAGAAATTGTGCAAGCTTTACTGTTCTCAGACCCGTCCGGCATTACCATAATATATTCTGTGCTGACTGGGTCCATATACTGTACCCGTGTGGAGCCATTAAGCTGACTCATCTGAGAGTACAGTAGAGCCACTAAACTGACTCATCAGAGTGTGGAGCCATTAAACTTGCTTGCCTGGTGTTGAGTCATGAAGGTTTTCACGCACCTGATTACCAGTCAGTTCTCTGTAGTTATCAGAGGCGACAGAAGTGACGACAGCCAATAGGAAGACGCCCACCTGTTGCCAACACATCTGTACCAACACATCTCAGTCAGTATTACCAACACACCTCACTCAGTATTACCAACACACCTCAGTAATTATGACCACAGCACCATAGTCATCTATCTATCCATCCATCCATCTATCAATCTATCCAGCTCCATCATATGTGTGGCTGGAATTTTTTTCTGTTTGTAGAGTTCACCGTTAAGGGGGTTTACGACCGCGTCATTAAACAGGAGGAGGTGGTGTCGTCCGGCGAGGCACACGAGAGAGTGTGTGTAATTATGAGTCTAAATAATTAGTGTGTTTGGTATCTAAAATAAGTATCGTCAACTATTAATCCTCAATTAGTACATTATTAAAAAAATATATAAATCATCAGATATATTTAGGGGAGAAGAAATATGGTTAAAATCATTATCCAACACCTGATTTTTTTTACACCTATTAAGCTCGGGGATTAAAAAGGTGGCCCAGCATTTAAAGTTCTTTCGTAATCGGGTTATAACTTTTACGTAATCGGGATATAACTGTTATGTAATCGGGATATAACTCATGGTACAGGTCTTCGTCGAGCTGTGGGCTGATAGAGGGTTGATGGTATGTGTAGTGTATGTGTGTATTAGTTAGGGAATAATCTTGTGTGTGTTTGTGAGAAGAACCAGCATGCAAGAGTAATTGTAGAGTCAAGATTCGTGTTCCTGTTATTGTGTGCAGTATTTAAGTGACGTGAGTTTTGGCGCCGGAAAAGGGCAACACCCCCCAGCTTATATGCAGGGTTCATTGACTTCCTCTTCCATCTCCCACCCGTAACTTACCAAACATAAACTTAACCTAACCTACTTACGATTGAATAAAGCATAATTTTTACATAAATCTAAGTTACAGTGAATAATAATAATATCGCTGTGTTGGTGGAACAGTTGATGTTTGCTTATCTCACCACCGCAGTCGCGCGTTCAAATTCCTGGTTCGGATGTGTGACCTTGAAGGGACAGAGAAGCGAAACAAAGGTTGATTTTCCCGTAGAATATTACAACATTAGAGGCTGTGGGGGTCTTGTAAAATGCCAGGGATTTCTTCTCACGATATTGTGTGTGTGTGTGTGTTACCAACTGTAGGAGCATCGAGGCTACCATTATCCATGAACATCTACGTTGGACTGGTCATATTACCCGCGTGGACGACAGTAGACTGCCAAAGCAGCTACTTTACAGTCAGTCACCTAACGAATAGTAAACGTAACGCTGGCGGACAACTGAAAATGTATAAGGATAGTCTTAAAACAAACCAGAAAAGTGCCAAATCAACCCCCTCACCTGGGAGACGATTACTCCACACCGTAACGCTTGGAGGAGCACCACACGAGAAGGTGTCTACTGTATACTTTCGAGTTAGCCCGACTGCAAACCGAGGCAGACAAGCGCCAACGCCGGAAAGACGCTGCCGCCGCCCCTCTTCACTAGATGTAGCCCTCCACACGTGCAACATTTGTGGACGACCCTGCTGGTCTCGTATCGGCCTCTAGTCACCTCAGAGCTCACCAACCTAGGTGACATCCCTCATAACTCAAATCATTGTATCATACTGGATGATCTCATACTCGATTCCGAGTGACAGTAAAGTAATAGTAGTAGTATTAGTAGTGTGTGTGTGTTTCTGTAGGCTTAGGAGTCAGTCACGCCAACACACCTGAGTTTTTATGCATGTTTATATACCTAACGAATTGTCTACCTGCATTGTCAATATGCCTCCTGCTGAGTCACTATAAAACTTGTAGTATGATTTTACTGAATATCTTTCTATCGGATAAACAAAATTGGAGTGCCTAATTCATCGCACTAGTAAGGTCTTAATCTCTCTCTCACACACACACACACACACACACACACACACACACACACACTACTACTACTACTTTGCTGTCACTCGGAATCGAGTATGACGATCATCCAGCTATGAGACAATGATATTAGTTTTTAGGGATGTCACCTTCGTTGGTGAGCTCTGAGGTGACTAAAGAGGCCGATACGGAACCGGCAGGGTCGTTCACAGATGTTGCACGTGTGGAGGGCTTCATCTAGTGCGGGAGGGGCGGCGGCAGCATCTTTGCGGCGTTGGCGCTTGTACACATCCACCCACACGCGCTATTTCAAAAACATTAAGATGCCAAATTTGAACCCTATGTTAAATTCATATTTAAATAAAGTCACCTTCAAACTATTATATTTCACTATTTCACAGCTTTTGTTACTTATCTGGAATTAATTATTGTATAATTAGTTTGAAGTTATTGCGTTGGGAAGGTGAAAATATTATTGCATATACCGGATCGAAGTTGTTATACCCGAGCAAAGCTGTTGCGTCACCAGGGATGTAATTACCACTCAATCAATTCTTCATACCTGAGGAGTAAAGTTTAGCGAACAGTAAGCTTGAAAGACGCGGTAGAGACAGAGAACTTACCTTGGTACTGTGTGTAGGGGGGTTCTGTGCTGTGCTCCTTACTACACCACCGTTAAACACCAACTGGTCTAAGTAATGTGGAAGATAACAAGATGAACTGTCCTCCACGTGTCTCCTGTGACGCGGCGTACGCACGAGTACCCATGAGCGTGTTCGCACCGTCTCTGGGTATATTCGTATCAGCAAAGGTTTTTATTTTCTCTATCTCACTTGCTTTAATAATTATATATTTACATTAGAAACATAACTATACATAAATTATTGGTACCCAACATGTAAAGATTCTGTCGCAACTGCTGTTAATATTAGGAGGAAAATATTATCAATCCGAAGCCATGGTTGATGTCTGAACAACTGGTGACCAGTGATGCCGGCCACTTCAAAATAGATACTTATGTGCAATATAGTAAAATTGATGTCAGGATATGAACAACGTGATTTTTTGTGTAGTTATTGCTTATTTGTCTCTTACTGTTGATCGGAAATTTGTTGACTTATACGAACCTGTACGTTATGTGAAAAGACTTAACACTAGTGGCAACATGTTCAGCGTTTTTATGCTGACCAGGTAGGTGCCCACCTGCTATCAAATCTCCCACTTGCTAATTTTACCTTCCTCCTACAGTTTGTTCTTCTCTCCATCTCATCATCATCACACAGGTGGCCATCAGTTGAAAATGGCGTTTGATCACCACACATACACACACTCTCTCTGTAATGTTAGTCTTCTTCTTCCTCCTTCCTTCCTCTTCTTTTCTTTCTTTACGTTTTCCTCCTTCTTACTGTCTGTTTCCTCCTTTCCTTCCCCTCCCATCCAAGTTTCCTCATTTTTCATACCCTTTCTGATTTCTTTAGTTCCTATATTTTCTAATGCAAGTTGTCCCGACTGTATAATAGTTTAACATACTCTTATTTGCTTTTGTTTTACCTGTTTGTCGTATCATTTGTTATGTTTTTTTACTGCAGGGAAAAAAAATTGTGTATGTCGCTGATGCAAAGTAGGTTTTTGAAAGCTGGGTGGTAGTAAAAGTGTGTGTGTGTGTGTGTGTGTGTGTGTGTGTGTGTGTGTGTGTGTGTGTGTGTGTGTGTGTAATAATAATAATAATAATTAACGGTTTATTGAAAGAGCTTGGCAGCCAGAAGGCTGAAAATATACAGTTACATATTTGGGGAATGGGTTACGAATTACAAATAATATACAAGTAACATAAGTGACACAAATAAGACATATAATAACTTAGATGGGGATCAGCTCAAACTACAGTTCATTTCAACATAGTGACAGTGTAAGGAGCAGTGTTTACCGGGAGTGAATACACTGATTTATTACATGTTATTGATAATTTTTACAATGGTTGGGACTGGGCTGTGTGTGTGTGTGTGTGTGTGTGTGTGTGTGTGTGTGTGTGTGTGTGTGTGTGTGTGTGTGTGTGTGTGTGTGTGTGTGTGTGTGTGTGTTTTACGCACCTAAACGCTATGTAATGATTGATTGTCAGACCAAAGCTTACAGCCCAGAATTACAGCACATACAACAGCAATTGGATAAAATTATGGCTCACCGATAGAACGCAGACGGTCAGCGTAGATGGTGTTAAATCTGAGTGGGGCCGTGTAACCAGTGGGGTTCCCCAGGGGTCAGTACCAGGCCCACTCTTGTTCATAATCTACATAAACGATCTAGATACTGGGATCAGCAGTGACATAAGCAAGTTTGCGGATGACACCAAAATAGGGCGGCAGATAAATTCAGGGCAGGATACAAATGCATTACAGGAGGATCTAAATATACTGCAGGGGTGGTCTGAAAAATGGCGTACTTAATATTGGAAGAACAAATACTGACAATGTATACAGCCTTAACAACATCAACCTAGCGAAGTCGACTTGTGAAAGAGACCTAGGGGTACTTGTAAGCCCGGACCTACGGCCTAGAAAACAGTGCGTTAATGTTCGAAATAAGGCAAACAGAGTATTGGGTTTTATAACTAGAAGTGTAAGTAATAAGAGTGCAGAGGTCTTATTGCAACTATATCTTGCGCTAGTCAGGCCGCACCTCGATTATGCGGTTCAGTTCTGGTGCCCTTAATATAGAATGGATATCAATTCACTAGAGTCGGTGCAGCGAAGAATGACGAAAATGATTCCGGGACTTAGAAACCTTCCATATCAGGATAGGTTAAAGAAACTTAACTTGCATTCTCTAGAAAGACGAAGAGTGCGGGGAGATGTGATAGAAGTATTTAAGTGGGTGAAAGGATTCAATAAAGGGGATATAGATAAAGCTCTTATAATATCCGAGCAGGATAGGACTCGGAGCAATGGATTTAAGTTGGATAAGTTTAGGTTTAGGTGGGACATAGGAAGGAACTGGTTCACAAATAGGGTGGTGGACGAGTGGAACAAGCTTAGCAACTTTGTAGTAAGTGCGGGAACTCTGGAAAGTTTCAAAAGGAGGCTAGATAGATTCATGGATAATAGAGAGTGGTAGTAACTCTCGACAGGAGCTGCCATGCATAGGCCAACCGGCCTATTGTAGACTCCTTATTTTCTTATGTTCTTATGTAAGTACACTGCAGACCTCGTGGTACCCTGACATTCCAGGTAGACACACCCCAAGACCCTAGGGACCCGACCTCGCCGCTAATTAAGAACATAAGAATGGAGGAAACTGCAGCGGGCCTATTGGCCCATACTGGGCAGTCCCGTTTACACCCAACCCCTATTGTTCATATAAGCATCCAACCTATGTTTGAAGCTATTCAGCGTATTCGAGTTAATGATGATATTTGGTAACTTGTTCCATTCATCTACTACTCTGTTTCCAAACCAGTGTTTACTTATTTCATGCCGAAATCTAAATTTGTCTCATTTAAAACCATTGTTGCGAGTTCGCTCCTGGTTGGATAGTTTGAGCACCTTTGTAATGTCCCCTTTGTTTAGCCCTGACTTCCATTTATACACCTCTATCAGGTCGGGTGACCTGGGTGACCTCACCTGACCAAGACACCTGGGCATGACCACACCTGAACACGCTGTCCAGATCTAACCAGTTTAGTGATAATTGGTTAGAGGTCAAAAGCCGGCTGGGCCGACCCCATATAAAGGCCCTACAGTCCTGTCCATTCTCATTCTCACGTTGATTCTGATACGGCATCATTCAGAGAGGTTGGTCATTGAGAGGTCAGTCTGTCCACTCGCACAGAGTCACGCTCGTCCCCTCCCCCCAGGTCGGGGGGGAGACTTCACGACGCCCCCAGCTAAGCAGAGTCCCGCATACGAGAGCCCAGCCAACACCCACTGGGCCTACGTCAGGTGTACACGTGAGTCATTGTCAGAGCAATCTCTTGGGTGAGTTACCTACTGTGGGAAGTGTATTCATTCATGTTGTGTCCGAGAAGTCAGTGTCGAGTAACGTAAAACATAATGTGTTAGTACCCCGATATAATAGTGATATTAATGTGTCCATGTCATTGAGTGAATTAATAAATGGTTGTATCGAAAAGGTGTTTAACAGGTTGTCCCTTGAGAAGAATAGATTTGTGTATTGACATATAAGATAAGCGTGTTGACTCTGAGTAAATAACACAAGCGGCCACGCTACCAAGCTTCTCTCTTTACATTCCTATTCTCTATACTTCCTACATATGTGTAATCCTCTTCTTGCAAGTTCTGTCTCATTATAACTACCTGGGGAATTAGGTTGGGTTAGGGTATATTAGACTAAGTTAAATTAGGTTAGTTAGGTTAGGTAAGAGTTAGAGTATTTAATAATCGGGCGAAACAAGCTGGGGTGCCTATTCTTCACATGATCTGCATACTTGGATATTGAGTAATACTAAAATGACTGTAATATATGTTTTTGCACGAGACAAAAAAATCGTATTTGTTTGGAAGCTGAGAGACGTTGGTAGGTTATTGTCCATCCCTGTCAACAATAATCATGAAATATAGATAAGTTCCTTATTATTAAGGTATCGGGAAGTAAGTCATGCGCTCATAGCCAGTTAATCACTCACTGATTTGAATGGTGTCCTGTACTGAAGCTACTCGCCCTGGTCTCGCTCCAACACTAGCAACGTTTCTGTCCACTTAACTTACTACTAAACATTTGAATATATTGACATCGTGATGGAAATCCCTGCATGAATCTACAACTGCCTAAGCACGTTCAGTGCGTTTTGAGGGCAGACATACATTTTATGATCGAGATTGTTTTAATTTGCTGCTGAAGGGCAGATCCTGGGGGATTGGACCCCCCTTTTCGTCAGAAAATTCGAGTATTTTTTCTTTAATGCAGTATTGTACTCAGACATTTTTGTTTAGTAAAAAAGTAATTACTATTGACCTCAGAATATCTCCTAATATCAAGTGCGCGTGGCATCAAAATGACCATGATATTGGTCAGATTTAAAAAAAAAATTCTGGCGGCGGGGATTACAGTCCCCCCCAAAACCCCACAGCTCACTATGTTCCCCCACCCAGAACTACTTGGACCCTTTCCCCCATTGATATTCCTGAATCCGCCATTGCTGCTGTTGAAGTTTGGAGAGTTTGTAAAAGTAAATACAACACTTGGTCAAATATCACTTGCCCCCTCGCAAAGTTAGCATCCCATTTGTACTTGGCTGAAAACCTCATACTCTTGGCCTGGGCATTCACGCAGCCATTATGTTAAGCTCTGTAGAGTTATAGGTGTCCCGTCTGTCTGTTGGCAGGTGGTTGTCACACGGTAAGTGACGTTATGTTGGATGCGTTGTAGTCAGACCCACACACAGACTCTCCAAACATGGTCGGTAACCCTCTTGATTTTCACCTTGGCTTGGGTTTTCTGCGAACTTGTTTACAGAAACTGATAAAACCATTATGAAGTGTGACAAGTAGAGATATATCATGGTAAGGGTAAACAAATAATTCATTGAAACATTGACTTTATTCAATTGAACAGTGCAGTAAGAAGTGTAGTGCTGTGAGAGGTAGTTGTATGGTGTCGTCTTGTACAGGTGTAGTCATGTCTGATGCTCCAGGCCGTCCAATACGTTGAGATGTTAGACAACATCAACAAGTCTACAACTTCTGGGAGTAGATTCATCTGCACTGAATATTAATACAATATTGATGCACCTCTCATCCAACAGCTGCTGGTGGCGACATACCAGCTCAGCACTACTGGGTATTCTTTTCTCTGGCGAGAGCCAGAAACACCATCTTGAGTCCCTCCAACACTTCCTGCCCCGTGGGCAGAATCTCATCGGGTTTCAGAACGAAGGTCTTTTTACTACGTAGCTCAAGTGTATAGGCGTACTTGGCCTTGAGAATACCCTTGGCCCAGTCTTGGGAAGTGCCAGACGCTGGGTACAATTCATTGGCGTTCATAATCTTGTATGTCTTGTCATGAACCTTGTTGACAGTGTTGACGAACAATTTCCCAAGATTCTCCATCTTCTCCTTGTATGGTGCTGGGTTACTGGCGGGGCCACCGTAGGGATAGAGCAGCAGCTGGCCGTAGCTGTGCACTGCCATCACCATTTGGAGGGTGCCTGTGCTGTTCACCTGCAGCATTGCTTCTCGCAGGGCCTGAGTCTCTGGTTCAGAAAAGGCAGATGTTCCTCGATAAGTTTCACCGCAGGGATGAGGGGAGGCGCCCACACCGTAATCAAAGTCCCAGTTACGGTTAAGATCGACGCCGTCACATGAGCTGTCGGGGTTGTTTCTGCGGTTCTTACGCCAGAGGCGATTATTAGTCCAGGTGTGGACGTATCCATCAGGGTTTGCCATGGGCACTACGTAAACCTCCAGCCCCCGACCCATAGAGCAGTCATGAGTAATATTGTGAATGATTTGTAGAGTTACGGCTGGTGAGATCCATTCACGAGCGTGGATGCCTGACAATAACAAAAACAACCTTGTATGAGTTAAAGCTCTACTTACACCAATGTAAAAGAAAAACTCAGGAAAATAACAACTTTATGATATATAATGTGACAGTTCTTGGTCATATTTACTGTAGAGGTTACAGGCATACAAGAAAAAATATCAGGTCAAATATTCAAGTGTTTCCAAAAGTCCCTTCATGGTTGTGTTCACAGTTTCTTGAGGAACTACACATCCAAAACATGGGGTATTGTACTGTATGTTATCAATTTGTGCACATAACTGTAGTCTTCATTACCAAGTACACTGTGACTTACTCTTGCAGAGGGCTGTACAAGTTGCACACTGTACAAGTCACACGCTGTGCGAGACACAATGTGTATGTTGAGGAATTCAGTTCTGTGCAGATAATAATAGATGGCATTCCCGTGTTTTGGATGTGCAACTTCTTCAAGGTATTGTAAACACGACCGTCGAGTGACCGTGAACGACTACATCCCCTACTGGATATCCTTGAGCCTTGGGCCATCCTCATACCTTCAACAGTAAATAATACCCACCTCCCTCCAGCCAGACCGTCCGGCGCTTCATGGCAGAGTACGCAAAACGCGGTGTCATGCCAATCGGTTCCTGACCTGTAGGGAAAGATCTCACGCATCATTACTATACCTTGACCCAGACAATACAACGCCACATGTAATAAGCAGTTTATCAATACACACACAATACATCTCCCCAGATACCACGACAAAATTGCTTTGGTGGTCTGAGGAAAAAGTCAGGTAATTCATCTGTCAGTGAGAATATATAGGTAGAAGTAACTGGCGTAACTTACAGCTGTCTTCAGTAATTTTCATTATAATCTGGGACTACTGGGGGTGTAGACTACAAGGGATGAGGACTACATAGAGTAGATACTTCACTGCTTGTAGACTGACACTAAAGGTTACTAGGGCTGTAGACCACAGCACAATAGACTACAGGGTACAGGGGCCACCCACCTTCACAACCAGAACGGTTGATGTGAACTATCCATATGTCACGACCCTCGATCGACTTGCCGATGGATGAAACACTAACTCTGGGGTGGCTGTTCAGCTGGGCCAAGTAGTACTCCATCTATTGGGGAAGGAGAGAGTTATAGTGAACCATCTGCATGTAATATGTGGGGCAGAAGGTGGGGTATAGTGAACTGTGGGGGACAGATGGTGGGTTAAATCTCCTAAAACGTAAATTAGTTTTGACTCACAATTAACAGGACCCGAGACACTCACTCACAAATTGATAAGGGTGTATCTCCGTTCCGTTTTAATGCTGATAAGTCAATTGTTGGCGCCCTGATGACACCATTACCTTAAAGGGTCACGTCAGAGGCCCATAGTACACATAGGTTTTAAGAAATGTATTGTGTTAATATTCATCACCTGATATGACTTATAAGATACAGTATGCAGGTATGACACTATTACTATATCGAAGGTTATAAGATCAAATCTCTTTATATCTGTTGAATGGTCGTATAGAAAAGATAAAATTCACCTGGTCAAAGGTCATGTAGTTGTCGGTGAGAGGGGCAGTGCAGCTGGATGATGTGCAGGTTTGGGCCCTCAGCTCCTTCCGGACCTGTGACCTCTGTATAACGTCGTTAACCTGAAGTAAATGCGCAGCATTAATGATACGGCTGAAGTTGGTGCAGAGATGGACTGAGTCAATCTTTGGGATTATTTTTGATGCAGTAAAAACAGTTTCAGAAGCTCAAGATTTTGTCCAATCTTCTGGGAAAATAAAACTTCACACTTTTAAAATACATTTTTTTTTTTTGGTGCTTTTCGGATGATCCTCCGATTGTAAAACGGTAACAAAACTTCAAAATAATCTACATTATTTGCCTTCTTTTGGGATAATCAAGAAAACTTTAAAAAGGCTTCAGTCTTTGTAGACAAAATAAATTGTTTTCGATGAAGGTGCTTCAGCTGCCAGGGATATAAGGCACCGTTCACCAGGTCTTGTTTCTACAGCATGCACCTTGAATAAGTTGAACCATAAATACAGTAAACAAAGTCAATACAATTTCAGGCACTGACCCGAAGATATCTTGCCAGGTCTTGGACGATGACCTGATAGGTGATGCCAGCCTGGTCTAGGACCTCCTTCACCAGACCTGCCGTCTCGGGGGTGACCCTGAGGGAGGTTGATGGTCCCGAGTGGTCCAGCGGGTCCACCAGGCCATCCACAACCAGCTGCTGGACCGTGGCTTCGTCCTCCTGGTTCAGCTTCCATACCTGAGTCGACGATCATGATTTCACAGGTAAACAATTAATTAATTTATGTTGAGTTTGTTATATAATTTATCGATTCATCCAGTGTCACAATTGAACTAATTCATGTTTCTTTTTATAGTCACAAGATATTAATTAACATCACTATGAAAGATTATTAATATACTGGTATTTACGGTTATCAATGAAATTATTTGTGGCGATGATAACTTCATATTTATTATTAGTTTTATTATGATAAAGTAAGAAATTGTGCAAGCTTTACTGTTCTCAGACCCGTCCGGCATTACCATAATATATTCTGTGCTGACTGGGTCCATATACTGTACCCGTGTGGAGCCATTAAGCTGACTCATCTGAGTGTTTAGCAGTTAAGCTGACTTTCATCTGAGTGTATAGCCACTAAGCTGACTTTCATCTGATTATTGATCAATTAAGCTAACTTTCATCTGAGTGTAGAGCTATTAAGCTGACTTTCATCTGAGTGTTTAACCATTAAGCTGATTTTCATCAGAGTGTAGAGCCGTTAAGCTTGCTTGCCTGACTGTTGAGTCATGAAGGTTGTCACGCACCTGATTTCCAGTCAGTTCTTTGTAGTTATCAGAGGCGACAGAAGTGACGACAGCCAATAGGAAGACGCCCACATACTGTTGCCAACTCGACATCTGTACCAACACATCTCAGTCAGGATTACCAACACCTCAGTCAGGATTACCAACACATCTCAGTCAATATTACCAACGTCTCAGTCAGGATTACCAACACACCTCAGTATTCTACTCTACACTCTTTCACATTTTCCCCTTCCCCCTAATTCTCAAACTAGATCCGTTTCTAGAGCTGATATCATTTCATCTATCAATGCGGATCTGTGCAGCATCTCCGAATGGGGCGGTAGAAACTTGGTTAAATTCAATAATAATAAAACTCAGTATTTACCACTTACACTTTCCAAAATAGAAGATCTCCCACCAATCACATTTCAGGACGCCATCATTCTGCCAAATTCTAAAATAGATATGCTAGGCCTCACCATTTCCTCTAATATGTCATGTAAGCCGCACATCCACAACGTTGCTAAAGCTGCCTCTCGAAAGCTGGGAATGCTGTACTGATGCCGTATAGCTACCGTACTTCACTGAGCAGTTGTTTCAAGTTTATAAGGGATTTATTCGTCCTAACTTGGAGTACTGCTCTCATATCTGGGGTGGCTCTTCTTCTGTCCAACTGTTAGATAGGGTGGAATCAATGGCATTTCGTCTTATTAACCCTCCTCCTTTAGTTGATAATCTCTCTTCCCTTTCTCTTCGCCGCAATATTGCTTCACTCTCTCTCTCTCTCTCTTTTACAGGTATTTTAACGGGTATGTTCGATGGATTTGGCATCCTGTGTACCGCCAAGGCCGTGGGTTCGTAACACACGTCTTGCCCGCGGTGCCCACCGTTTCTGCTTGGATGTCGGTCACACTAGAATATAACCCATTATAATACATCCTTCATCCTTCTTTCCTCACACAGCCAAACTGTGGAATACTCTGCCTTCTGTGTTTCCACACTCATACAATGTGTCTCATTTCAAAAAGTTGTTTTTCCTGCATCTTCGTGGTGTGGATTAATTTAGTATTTTTCTCTTCTATTTTTAATTTATTTTTACTCCCCCCTCCCCCTTCAGGCCTCGTTGTGGGTTGATGACCTGTGCCTGGGTGGGCTATTCCCCGTAAAAAATTATCAACACCACACTTCAATAATACCAACACATCTTATCATCGCCATCCCCGCTATTTTTGGCTATTTCCCAACCTTGTGCGGGTTAGCCACAATTGAGTGATGAAATGATAATCACGGTTACCATAAACCAGATTTGGTATAACCAGCTCATCTCAGTCAGTATTACCACCACATCTCAGTATTACCACCACACTTCAGTATTACCACCACATCTCAGTATTACCACCACATCTCAGTATTACCAACACACTTCAGTATTACCACCACACTTCAGTATTACCACCACACTTCAGTGTTACCACCACATCTCAGTATTACCAACACGCTTCAGTATTACCACTACACTTCAGTATTACCACCACACTTCAGTATTACCACCACACTTCAGTGTTACCACCACATCTCAGTATTACCAACACACTTCAGTATTACCAACACACTTCAGTATTACCACCACATCTCAGTATTACCACCACATCACAGTATTTCCACCACATTTCAGTATTACCACCACATCTCAGTATTACCACCACACTTCAGTATTACCACCACATCTCAGTATTACCACCACACTTCAGTGTTACCACCACATCTCAGTATTACCAACACACTTCAGTATTACCACTACACTTCAGTATTACCACCACACTTCAGTATTACCACCACACTTCAGTGTTACCACCACATCTCAGTATTACCAACACACTTCAGTATTACCAACACACTTCAGTATTACCACCACATCTCAGTATTACCACCACATCTCAGTATTTCCACCACATTTCAGTATTACCACCACATCTCAGTATTACCACCACACTTCAGTATTACCACCACACTTCAGTATTACCACCACATCACAGTATTACCAACACACTTCAGTATTACCACCACACTTCAGTGTTACCACCACACTTCAGTATTACCACCACACTTCAGTATTACCACCACATCTCAGTATACCACCACACTTCAGTATTACCACCACATCTCAGTATACCACCACTCTCCAGTATTACCACCACACCTGAGGCAGCATAACTTCGATACCTCCCCCTTACCACCACACATGCTAACCCACAGAGTAAAAGGGGACGCCGTAATATACTTCCCTTTACAAACTTCAGTTCACAGGTGTTTCACGAACCCTTTAGAACAAGTTATCTATAAACGAAAGCACTGCATCACATGTGCGGTAATTTATGTCAAGGAGCTTTGTAGTGACTTAATATTTCTTCCTACTTGATGTGATAAATACTACAGTAATTTCATTATACGTTGCTGAATGAAATTGATTCTCTTACTCTCTCTAATTTAGACAAGGGTGTGACGTGAGTTCCGTTATTCATATGTTTTTATAATGAAAGGTGTCTTACATTTCACATGCATTTATTTAGGCCATATGTGTACCTCCCCTCCCTTCCTCTCTAAAATCTAGTGGAGTGGGCCTAGGGAATGTTATTACACACACACACACACACACACACACACACACACACACACACACACACGTTCAAAAAACAATATCGTGCCAACTCAGTATCCCTAACATAACGCCACAATACCAAGCGTAGTAATATTCTACAGGGAAGTCAACCATTGTTTTACGTATCTGCTACCGGATTGAATAAAAAAAAGTAAAAATATCCTAAAACTCATAAAAAAAATTAATCACTTCACTACAGCTAAGCGTCCTGACGATCAAATTCATGTTTTCAATTTTACAAAGTTTCTAGAAGGTAATTTTACCATATGTTTCATAATCTAATGAATACTGTATAGTAATAAGAAGAAATAAATGATACGGACAACAAAGCTACAGGACCTATACGATACATATTAAAATATTGAGGTTATTATTACTGCGATATAATCAACGATGACTGGTATAGCCTTCCCGTTCCCCAGCTGCTGATGTTATACAAGGCCTGCGATGTGTGTGTGTGTGTGTGTGTAAAGTAGTCCAACACCTGAATTTATCTACATAATGAAGTGCATTTATTTTTAGGCTCATGGGCACATTATAAACGCCTTCCACACACAAACACACATTCCAAAAGCAGTATTGTATCTTCTCTAACTTACTCACATGATTATACTACTGAACGGGAATTAAATTTCGTATCTTTAGGTGAAAGTTGTATTAAGTTAGATCCGAAATTAAGTTGTATAATTTGATGCAAGTTATTATTATTAAGATGCTGATGTTAATTTAAGTTGTATAATTTGGATGGAGTTTTATTACGTGAAATCCGAAAGTTAAAGATGTTTAATATGACAGGTAAGTACTGGATCGAAGTTGTCATCCCTGAGGAGTAAATTTTAGCGAACACTAAGCTTGAGAAACACAAGGTGACAAGAGTGCTTACCTTAGCACGTGGGACACAAACAAATACACTCCTCACCGCGCTGCAACTAAACCCCAACTGTCCAGCCTGAACAGTTTAGGAGAAACATCTTGATGAAGTGTCCAGCTGTGTTTACGGGTTGTCAATCGTACGTGTGCTTCGCCTCCGAAAATGATCATAGCTTCTCATTTTATCTATCTCACTTGCTCTACAAAGTGTAAGCGTGCAGTAGAGACTAAACTATGAATAATTAAAAAACAACGAAATAACTAGTAGTGATAATGAGGAAAATATTACCAATCCAAACACCTGGTTGATGGCTATATCAGAACAAGTATAATACATACAAATAAAAAGTTTCGTGATGACCTAACATAACCTGACCTTACCTGACCTCTAGGTATAATTTGACTATTTTATGATAGTAAACGACATCATCAATGAAACAATAAATTTTGTCATATAAGAATTAATTTCCATTAAGTTGTAGCAATAACAAAAAGTTATCCCTATTTCGCAAAAAAACGTCAGTTACTTTAGCTTAACCCATTCAGTGGTAGGGGTTTCTCTCAGCTGAATAAAATCGTTTGGTGTTAGCCAGAATAAAATTCTGAAGTGCGACAATACGTACTTCTTAAGGTAGTGAATCTTTTTAGAAGGGATTCAAAGTCTGGTAGAAAAGTGAGCGTATTTAGTTTAGGTAGAAAGGGAACGCATCTTGTTAAAGTAGAAATAGAACGTGTATTATTTGTATGTTCAAGTTATCCATGTAATGCGTATTTACATCTCCACTCATAAGGAAACGGTAACTTACAAACGTTCTCAGGATATAGAATACGGGTATACGCACCGAAGCATTCATCCACTAAATTCGACACTCGTGAGACGAGGAAGCTATCGACCAGTAGCCATACTGGACACCTGCGGGCTCATCGGGCTCATGACGTTATACACACAGACTATGGTAAATTTTATATACTGTAAAATCCATCTTAAGAATACGGCTGGAGTTCCTTCTTTTATGACTTGCAATTGGCCCCAAGGGCCAATTGCAAGAACAGTCGTTGGGTGTACGACGCCGTTTACGATGACCTTCTTGCCCTGATCTTGTTTCAGTTATACCACCCTTTTGAAGCTCTGGAGAGATCTCGAAGTTTCGATATTTTGAGTACAGCACTAGCTAATAATTCCCACCAGGAAACTTGTTTCGAGACTCCTCCAAAGCTTCGAAAAGTGCAGAATTCCATGTGTTAAAGGCGATATTGCTGAAAAAGACCAGGGCAAGAAGGTCATCGTAAATGGCGTCGTACACCCCATAACCGTTCTTGCAATTGGCCCTAGTTGTGAACGTTATTGATCGTTAAATGAGGCAAGGGATAATACAGTAGTTAAAAGCCATGTAAGATGATCGTGATCGTCCTGGAGAGAAAATCAGTTGTGTAAACAATTGAATGTGGCCGTCCTTGACATTTATTAGTTCAGGCCATTAGACCAATTTTCTCTACAGCCAGCTTATTACTCAAGCTTTTTGAGTGAAGGATAAGGTTTGATTTTTACATAACTTTCTTTAGGCCCAAGGGCCATAAACGTCTTCACACACACGGTCTTGAAACACTATAGTGACACCTTTGCCCTTTATACGGGTATTTTTTTAAGCATTCCGGCCAGCAAGTCCGAATGTCGGGTTAAAAAAGCACAAAACTGTACTATACTGTGTCTTATTTTCCATCGTTTTTTTATGCTTTGACTGTTCCTTCAGTTCTTGTAAAGACAGATTATTATTTCAGTCTATTTTGTGGAATAATTTCATAGGTACTGTGATACTGTTCATTTATTGTATACCCCTACTTATGATAATTGGTGTCCTTTGCTTGCCTTGAAATGCACCAGAAATATTCTAATTAACATCCATTTAGAATTATTTTATTTCTTGTCACCCATGGAAATAAGGTGTGCAGTTAGCAACTACTGTAAACTAGTACCTTATTATTGTAGTTTAGTACCTAACTACAAGACAAATGATATCAGTTCACAAACACAAAAAAACTACCTAATTACTTGTACTGTAAATTAGGACCTAACTACTGTAATTTAGTATCAAATTGTACTGTAATTTAGTACCTATCATTAAGAAATGAATGAAGTATAAACTTAGTACATTACCTTAAGGTACCATGGGTTTTGTATAATGGGAAAGTGGTGTAAGAATAGAATATTTGTATTTGTGAATATTGGCAGAGTGAACGCTCGTGGAGTGAAAGATGCCTCTGTACAATATTAAGAATTATGACAAAATTGGCAGTACAGTACAAACAATACTGTAGAATTAATATGCTTGCCCCTTGCTTTATGAAATTATCAGGAATGTTGCCAGTAAATTATATTACAGTATGTTATTTTAGTATGGAAAATAATTTTTTTTAATTAAGAATTTTTTGCAGTACTGCACAGTATAATAATTTATTTATTATTCAGTGTTTTACTATATGATCAGCTGTCACTTTAATTTGATCTTAGTAAGGCCGGGCTTAAAACTACTAAGTAATTCTTCCTTTCAAAATTGTTGTTCTTGGTGTTTTTAAATTAAAGTAAAATATAATTTAGTGTTTTGTCTTTATCTTCCTTATATACATTACTGCACCGTACTGTACTGTACTGCACTGCACTATACATACTGTACTGTACTGTACCGTACTGTACAGGTGAAATGATTTATCACATAATCGTGTCCAGAGGAAAAAATGTGTATAGATATGATGAATAACTTTAAATCATTTTATCACTCCCAAAAATATATAAATATAGTAAACGAACAACTATTATTACCATTAATATATATATTTTAGTTATTGGTTTGTAAATGGAAGCATAAAAACGAAAGGTAGCAGGACATGATGGTGTAGGCAGGTCTCGGGAGTTTCTGGGAAATGGGGATAAAACCGGTTATTCCAGTAATTGTTGTAAGCGGTATTGAGTGCTTATTGACTTTAAGAAGAATTTAAGAAAAAAATCAACGGGAAACCCATTTCTGTTTAGAAACGCTGCGGCAAGTGTTTGACGTCACAGTACTGGTTGGCCCGACCAGCCATACAGTACATGTTCTCCGAATACGCAAGTTGTGTTTGTTTAGTTTACCTCTTTCATTTCAATTCCAATATCCTTGCCCTGTGTCATTAAATATTTTGAGATACATCACGTGAAAAGAAGCATCTGCGTTCGCAGAATTTAACGTATAATATTTTCAGTATTTAAAAAAAAAGGTCAGAATCGCCAGTCATAAGAATTTGAGTATTAACAGAATAATGATTAGCGACTCAAAATGCCATTCTAGGTAGTGGACACCGGTGTCAGCGCCCGTCCTGGGTGAAGAAATTAAGATGGTAATCCATTACCTGGACTTTAGAAAAACAAGGTTGACCTATCAGTAGTTGGACGTAAGTAATTATCTCGTAGATATTTCTTGGAAATCATTCACTTCTGGTGGAGGAGGACTAAAACGGGGCCTTTCATCCTTAGGTAGGCGGATATTGCTATGGGTTTAAGGAGTTGCGACCCTTCCGTGCCATTTAAGACGGCACACAGAAACGTATCCAGCCATAAATATCATGGAATAGTTTATCTGGGTATATGTGAAAAAATCAGTTCCTAGCGAGGGAGACATACTACCCTCTACCTGGACCAGTCAGCTCAGCACCATCTTGCAGTGTTCTAGGAAGGACCCTCGGCTAAGGTACTCAAGGATGCCAAGGCTAATTTTTTTCTTTGAAGAGAAATCATATTGGGTAATATCGACGCCGTTTAGAGTGTCATTCATCTCTATCGTTGCACCATTGAACCAATTAGAAGTGTTCTACATTTTTGACATTACTATTCATGTTTTCGGGGAATAATCAAGATCCGAGTCAGTTACTGTCTGTCTGTTGTTTCTGTGACGTCTACTGAAGGGGTAAACTGGTCTCTGTTTGCCATATAGCCAAAATAGATAACAGATATCCATTGGCGGTAAGACAGTGTCTCTGATTAATTCGCTAGCCATTGAGAGACGATACGCATTTAAAGAACATGGCATACGAGAAGTAAAAATTATAAGTACGGTAAGTTAGTCTGAAAATTTGTTGTCTTCATTTATGCTACTAAGTGGGGTTCTGGATGAAAGCCGACCATCTACTAAGTTGACAACGTAACGAAGAGACAAATTAAAACCCCAATGGGTACGAAAGGGGCAGGCCAGTGACTCAAATAAATCGCACGCATCTTGATCTGCAATCTGCATTTCTAGTCGTCTTTCAGTGGTTAACATAGTTTATAGGCTTGACCAACTGCTCAAGAAAGTAATTCCCGCATTCACAATACACATTTAGAAAGTTATTTTCTCTCACTTAGCATATAGACGTGTCCTGACTCCTGAACAGCTTAAAATTGTGACACCTAGCATTACATTTATTTACCCGAAGTCATACTTGTACAATTATTTAAGTAATCCGGGTAAATGCTGTTTCATACCTCCAGTTAGGGGAGAAAAACTAATGTAATGAACCACTGAGAAAGTGTGGCCAGGAGTTCCCCGACACCCGGAAAATACCTGACACTGACGTCTTTCGGAAGACGAATAAAGATATACAGTATGTATTAAATGTTTAGACAGCTATATTATAGATTTACAGAATTTAGTGAAAACTTGATTATTTTAACAAGCTGGTTTAATACTTACGGAATATAGTGCATGTATATAACTAATTTTCTATTTAATATTCTAGACGTTTGATTTATGTACTAACTACTTTAGAAGGCAGCTTTTTTTACAAAGTATATCAGAAGGAATTTAATTCCCTTTTTATTCACTTTAATTATTATTTTTTAACTTTTATTGACAAGGGAAAGTGAGCTCACAATTATTATAAAGCGACGTAATTTGCTAGACCAAGGTTCATTCGACACATTTATTACGTATTCGATTACTGTATCTCCTAAATTTCTGTTTATAATAATGGATTTTTACAACGGAATCATTATATAAATGTATAAATTTCAAATTAGTGTAGATTATGTTGCTGAAACACATCGTTGGTTAATAGTAAGTCAGAAATTATAAAGCGTCCTTCTCCACAATCTGTGTTTAAGGGAACAGTAGTGAAAAGTGTTAGTTAGGTGAGTAAAGGGTAATAGTTGACCATCTAGTGTCAATTGTAGGTTTGACTGAATAACTTTAGGTGTGTTGGTCAAGGTGGCCGTTGTTAACAGCAATTCCATGAACAGGATGAGTAAACTTTTAGTTGGGTGTATACAGTACGTGAAATACAGTACCTTTCTTTTGCCATTCAGTATAACAACAAGAGTAAAATAACTCTTGTCAGATGTGTTTGTGAATGAAAGAGTAAACTTAAAACAGTTGCCTCTAGCATAAAAAGAATAATTTATTTCAGCACTTGACAGACAGATATTTTGATGCTTATATTTAAATGGGTGGTAATTATATAGGACTAACCCACGAGCGAAATTGATTGAAAGCAATTATAAAAACGCCTGATTTTCATTGTTATATTATAGTGGACGCTGTTGTAGTTTGTGGAAATATGTTAAAAAAATTATATTTTTAATATAAACGCTACTTAACATTTGTGGGTATGAAGAACAGACCTAACCTACCTAACCAAACAAACCTACCTAACCTTACCTAACTTCCCCGGTAGATTAAACAGAAAGAACTTAACTATGATATGGTGAAATTTGAGGCTTTTTCTAGACGTGAGATATGGTTGCATCGGCGCTATGCAGCCCTGGCGGGTTAGTCTTATTTATTAACCAAATGGGTAATAGTTAAGGACAGTCGCCTGGGTAATCTCTGAAGGAGTTGTTCATTTTTCCACCTAACCTTAATTATCAGGTGCTGGAGGATAAAGTGACGCTACTCTTAGGTACTTTTCCAGCCAAGTGCCCTTAAATGCAAAAACACGTAAGCCACAGTGAGAAGATTTTTTTGTCTTGGCGAGTTTCCGTCTTAGTACAAAACCAAAGGCAGGATATGGTTACGTAGGATATGAACTGTGTTTACTGTGAAAATTTATGCTTTAAGTAGAATAAAAAAGTCCCCCCAAAACTCGAAAAATATAAATTTGCGATAGAAACGTAGTAGGTTAGTGTTTTGTTTTGAACACAATACTTGTGGTACTAAGAAGGACTGGTACACAGAAACTACATATAATTTCTAAAAAAAAAAAAAAAAAGCCAATTTAAAGTATTCAATGTTCAGATCATTTAATGTATTATTTCTGTATACAGTATATTTTTTCAGGTTATGGCTCTTCGAATGTGGAGAGTAAGGGCACTATGGATACGGGCTGCTGCTCTATGCCCTTCTTTTGGCTTAAGTTATGAGCTTAATAGTCTGTGTTCTAGGAAGACAATGTTGTATGGAAAACTGACCTACTGCTCTAGCTACAAATTCCAGGAGGACATTGATGACAAACTGGATGTTAAAGCTAGAAGTTGGAAAATTTTCAGTGAATTACAAGCCAAAGGATTACATAAATATTCTGAAAAACACACAGCCTCATTGTATCAACTCCTGTTAGACCTGGGAATAAAATCATCAACAATAGAAGCACAGTTAACAGCCACTCCAGACATCTTGGGATATTCAATAAAAAACTGGAGTGACACGTGTGAGGTTATGGTCGAGAATGGACTCTCAGGCATCAATATCCTCCAGAGCATAGCACTGTATCCTCAGCTCCTGCTTGTTAAACCCTCCACTTTGAGACAAACTCTTCTGCAGTATCAAGAGATCACTGTTGGAAAGCATAACCTTTTGTCACTTGTTATCAGGTAATAAATTATATGTTTTGATTTGGTATTACTGTACTGTATAGATAGTATTGGGTTAGATAAGGTGAATTCTATATCAGTTTCATTAACCCTTAAACGGCAGCCCTCATCAGTGGATATTGGCTGTAAGGACAGCAGCTAATGTCAGTGGACGTTTCATATTCCTTATGTTCCATTTTTTGCACAAACATTATAGGGGAGGATTAGGGAATTCTTAACCAACATTTAAGGGTTAATTGTCATCATCACTGTTTTATGGCCAGTTTTCAATCTTGCTTGGGTTAGCTATGATTACCTGATGGCATAGTATCCCAGTTGCTATCAGGCAAATTTGAAGTAAGTTATATGGCAAGATGCCCTTCCTTTCAGGAAAATAAGTTGTCTTCCAATCATTAGCTTCCTATAAATGTGGCTTGACTAGTTAATTAGAAAAGTATTTTGCCATTGATCTGTTGTTAGAAGTTTTTAAGGATCTACAATACAGTAAACCTCCATTAATATGGAAACCTGATTATTCCAGAGACTGTATTCTCTGAATTGTACTTTACAGGTGTTTAATTATTATTTTTTAATCAAATTTTCTTTTCCTGTTCTCACACTTTGTATCACAGAAGCAAGTCCTGGTTGGTACTCAGACCAACACTTTTTTCACTTTCTTACCCCATTTCCTTGTTTCTCATGTTTGCCATCTACTGTATATGACCAGCATAAGTACTGTATTATTTGACATTTTATTGTATTATGCTATATCATAAAATGTCTAATGAGCTTCTAACATGTATATTTGGTTCCTCAGGTACCCAGCTCTCTATCTCTTTCCACCTCGGGCAGTTAAGAAGCGAATGGGATTATTAAGTTCTATGTTTCCACCGACTGAACTGAAAACTTTGATCCGGAACAACCCAAATATTCTTACTGATAAATGGGAGACTATTTCAAAAAAAATTATGTATATCCATGAAGTAAGTTGTACAGGTACTGTAGATAATTCAGTAGCTGCATAAGACCTAACATATTTTGTAACTGTGCTTAACTGGTGAATGGTGATGTAGCACCTGTCACTTTGAAAAGCAAATATATCAGCTGGTATATTCTAATATCTTAGCATTGATTTATATCATCAGTCTAGAGCATTTAGTTTATTTGTGATTTTATTATTTATATATTGGCTCTTTCAAGTTAATTCTTTATTCATTTATTCTTCAGTGTAATGAGTATATTGTATAACCTCCACCTGTCTTAATATGACACACATGCATTTCAGTTTCCTGTCTGCATCAGAGTACAGTACAGTATAGTATAGTACAGTACAGTAATTTTAAATGATATCAGGTAGTTTCATCATTTTATAGAGTAAGACATAGCCTTCACAACCTACTAAGTCATGTCCTATCTCTCGTACTTATCAGGAAATGGGATTAGAACAACCACATTTGGCTGCCAGTAAGGCCTTAAGGAAACCTCTGTTGCACATCAAAACGCGACATCAGTTCCTTTACCGAGCAGGAATTTACAAGACCCCAAACTTATTGAGAGATAAGCAGAGTCACAAGAGGAATGCTTCATTGTCTGACATAATGGATACTTCAGATAAATACTTTGCTAACAGGTGGGTGATAAATCTTTGTAACCTGTTTTTGTCTGCTCTCTCTCTTCCAGTGGGTGACAGACAGTAGCACCTAACTATCTGCTTGTGTGTGCATAGTCCAAATATCCATCTTAGCATAAGGTCAACATAATAACCTGAGAAATAGATATTGATAAAAATTGGCATGTTGATGTAATCCAACAACATCTGAGATAAGTTTGATAGTGTTTACCCTTTATATATCATGGAGTTATAGGCCATTTTTGTTTAGTGTTGGGGAACTGTGAATCTTTGTTGCCTTAGTAGTAACTCTGGTTATGGTATGCTGTATATTTATAAGAAAGAATATAGTCTAGGGAAAATGTTGTTTGTGTGCATACAGTATTTGCTGGAGATGCTTGAAACAACAAAAAACAGGTAAAAATCATCATATAAGCTTGCAATTGGTTCAGCAGGTATACAGTATAAATACGTAATGATAAATAGTAGTTTGACCAAGGATAGACAACAAAGCCATTTATATTTTCAGAGTTGCAAGATTAACAGACCTGGAGTACAGTGTATTTGCCTGTATGATGAAGGAGGAAGAGGAATTAGAGCACAGTTACTCTGACGACAGTGATTTCGACGAAACCAATGACCTTGAGTTTGAAGAAATGCCAAGACATGGCAGCTGAATTTCATCACAATGTGTTAGTAGCTATTTATTATGATTGTAGTAGGATTTATTTGATGAAATTATAAATAGTTTTTTGAGATTACTGATTTTTTTATTTAAAAATACAGATGATCCTGTTAAGTCATACAGGGGCCTGCAGCTGCTAGATTAGGTTATGAAAGTTGTGGAAAGAGTGATTGAGAAATTGATAAGGGAGAGAGTAGACAAAATTTAAATGCAGTTTATGTATAGTGTATTGTACATTCATCTATTGATCTAATCCGTTATGGTATCTGGATTAGGTCAACAAGACTTAATTTCATAAGAAAAGACATTTGGGTGTCAATGTATTTTATTACTTACACAGTACTGTACTTTACAAATCATATACAGGTAGTAGTTTTATATAGTACATCCTTTTTTATTCACTAGATTCACTACAGTTTACAATTACTGTATTTACCTTGGCGGCATTTGGAAGGTGCATGTATTATGAAATAATTTAAAAAAATATACTGTAGATGGATTTCCTGATATATTTGTTCATATTACCAAATCATCATTTTCAGCCTTAGTTGTTATGAGTGATTTTATCAAAATTGATTGCAGTGTCATAAAACATATTATTATTCATGTTACAGTTATTTGGCATCAAACTTTGCAGCTAAGTCCTCGGGTAGATTATGTAGCCCACACACCTTGTTAGCTGGCAGGGACACATCTGAAGGTAGGAGCAATACACATTACCATTATTTAATTTTTTGGCACATTGTTTGGTGTAAATATGATACTTAGATCTCCATATTTACATCAGTGTACTCAGAATTATGAAATTTATTGAAAAACTCAGTGTAGTAAAATTTGGACCACATTAATCTCAAGATATCCATTTCTGGTTTTTTAGTCTACATTCATTTATTTTATATTATATATATATAAATAATAATAGCTGGTCTTTTGTTTTTCAAAAGTGCCAGTTTTTCTAAAGAATTTGTTAGTGCTTGAAATACTGCAAAGTCAATGACTTGAGAAATAAAAAGAAATACAGTAGTGCACTTCAAAAAAGGTTACAAACTGACAGTTTAACTTCTTTATAATTCCCCATCACTGTACCCTGTTAAGGGTCATAAGCTTTCAAAAAAAAGAAAGGTCTTAAGTTGTTTCTTGAAGGCCTCCACAGAAATTAGCTGCTTCATGGATGCAGGCAACCAAATTGTACAATCCGGGTGTTGTATAGGAAAAGGATCAGGCAGCAAAAGAACATTCCTGTACTGATCTAGGCTCCTCAAGGGGTGAAGGATAGTCACTAGTATGCAAAATCATTTCAGAATGTGTAGTCGGTAGAATTAGTAGGTTGGCCAAATACTTGGGTTCACCAAACATTAGTGTCTTAAAAGTTATTAGACAGAGTTCGAACTCAATAGTCAACCCGAGACTAAATAAGTGAATGTAATACATGTAGTGTAATAAGACACAGAGAAGCCTAGCAGTACTATATGATTTACACTTGAATCTAGTAAATTACATATATTTGTAATAAAGTACTTAAACATATCTTAAAAGTCATCACACAGGTACTCAATGAAAAACAAATCAGGTACTGTACAGGTATTTGAAAAGATCACCAATTTTGTTCCAACTCTTGGTATGCATGATGAAATAAAATATAAATACTATTGCACTGTATCTATAGCAGTCTGATAATACTGTGTGTTGAAAAAATATGCATTAGAGAAAAAATGCAAGCTGGTAAAGAACTTAAATTTGCCCCCAGCACTCAGCACTACATTTAAACCTCTGCTTCAGCAAAACTTACTTACCTTACCTACTAGCTATAAATATGGGAATAAAGTAAATTCGCCCTTACCAATTTTCTTTGGGAAAGCCAGACCAAGATTGTTCATGATGTCCACAAATTCTTCCTTGTTCTTGGTCAGCCTTGGGTTGTATTTTTTCTCCTCTGCTATGGTTGTTACAGTTTGGCCTGTATAAAAGTAAATTTAATCTGTTAGTGAGGCCATTAATCACTTTCATGGAGTGTTTAATTTTATTCTGGTTGATGTAAAGTATCACATCTGAACTACCTGGTAATTATAACTACCGGTAATGTGATAATGTACATACAGTATTGGGATATTTTTTTCATGTATAAAAGCATTTTCCTACATTTACATAATACAAAAATAGAATGTGTACAGGTAAAACGTATGTCTTTGAGTTGACTGGTATGGAAGATATATAATTCAAAGTTGAAAACTGTAATATACTGTACAGTATTCTTATTATATGTGACCCAGGCTGGGGATTGAAACAAGGACACAGTGAGTGACATGTTTAGAAGTTGGTTATTTTCAACTTAATGAGCCAAGTTATGATTTTGAGGAGGTTTTTGTGGGAGAGAGAAGAAATGACATGCAGTAATTGGGATTCGCTTGGCACAGTCGTGGTAGAAACCCTATAATAAAAATTGACATATGGCTTTCAGAATGCTAGAGGCGACCTTGACTGCAGAAAAGTGGAAGTACTGGACTACAACAATGAGCTGGATGAGGATCAAATATTGGAAATGCTTGACCAAATCATATGATTTTCATGCCGTAAAATACTGTAAATGGTTTTATTTAGATGTGCACCTATTCCAGTACAGTATTATAATTGTCCCATGGTTGTACTGTACATTGTTTCTGGTAATAAATGTTATACAGTACTGTATATACAGTACTGTATAACATTAAAAATGAATATCAAGTAAGCATAAATGCCCAAATTGGAATTTTTTTAACGGTTTTAAGGGCTAGTGGAAGTTGATAAGGATGAGTAAATTTTAAAATCTACAGTACTAACCCTGCTGGCGACTAAATATGAACAATGAACTTGCATCCCTGCACATGATATTTAAAATAAAAAAATGGGTAGTCAGTAAAGATATAGAGTACAGTCTCAATGTTTACTGATAAAAAAAATTTATACTGTAATATCTACAGAAATTAAACTTACCCTTATAATCGTGAGCTGGATAAAGCATGAATTCATGAGGAAGACTCAAAATTTGGGAATGTACAGAATTATACAGGGTTTCTGGGGAGCCTTCCTGGAAATCCGTCCTTCCACAACCACGTATCAGCAAGGCATCTCCGGTGAAAGCAAATTTCTGATCATGGCTCACGTATGTTACACAACCTGACAAAGGCAGAATTATTTTTAGAATTTGTGTATCCAAAATTTTTAATTAATTCATTTGGTTAATAGGCTAGGAATAACTCAGAATTATCATGCAAGGATAAACTCACCATTGGTGTGACCAGGTGTACAGCGGACTTCTAGCTTTTGATTTCCAAAAGTCACTGTATCACCATGTTCGACCAAAACATCAGCTGTAGCCCCTGACACCTGAAATCATATAATATGCGAATAGGTATTGTTTCACTAAAAAATTCTTATTGTTTTACTTTTTAAACCCTTGACTCAAAGTCACTTATCAAATCAGCTCAAAGTTGTGCCACCTTGGATCCCCCACTAAGTTCATTGATTTATTTAATATGATCTAAATACAATTACCCTGTGTATAATATGGTCAGTATGCCTGTGTAAAGATATAAACCCGAAGCCAGGCCTGTGGTTTCTAACCCAAAACCTAGAAAGTTTCAAAGACAAAGCCAAGTCCAAAAGGCATAGCTTGCAGAAGCCAAAGCTGCTTCAGCCTCATACCTGATAACCATAGTGTTTTTCTTTCTTTTTTATTGTCAGGTCTCTGACTTTTGTAGTGTTTTGAGTGCTAGTTAATTCTTTAGAAGTACTGAGGCTCTTTTGAGAGACAAAAGACCAGTTATTATTATTATTACAGTACTGTACTGTACTTGTACTGTAGTTATTACCTTAGCAATGAGGGACTGACAGCCGGGTACAAGTTTCTTGAGTAGACCACTACCAGTGATGTGATCAGCATGGACATGGGTGTTCACTATAAGAAAATTAAATTAACACAGTTTAAGTGTGAGGTAGAAAATGGCTTTTTTTATCTCGGGAATTGCTTGGTAACAGCTTAGAGTAAAAATGCTTAGGGGCTTGGTAACTAAGGCCTTACAGATTGACAGGTAAAGTACCAGCAAGAAGTTTAGATAGTGTACTGTAAAAGTGCAGGTACCAAGAACCAGGAGACTATCAGTACAGTAGTTTATAAAGCTCTGGGATAGAGAAAGAGGAATAAAAGTGATTCAGTATACCTGTACTAGCATCAGTCATCAAGGATATAAAGTTGTAACCCTGTCCATCATATTCCTTTATTACAGTACAATACTGTACAGTTCTTAAATAAATTTAATGCTCTCCAGCCCTCAAAAACCATACGAGTGATTTATAAACTTGAATACAGTATACAGTACTTCATGTTCTACAATAAGTAGAAAAATACAAATTGAAGAAGACAATATATTGTACTGTACTGTATAGTTATTTTCTTTTAAGTGTTGGTCATGGGATACAGAAAACCAAAAGAAAGTGGGGGAAAGTAGGGACAGGAAATGTTTACCAATACTGTATTATGCCATTCTTCAATTGTTCTTTAAACATTCTTCCTCTTATGTGCATTTTGCTCATTTTCACAAAATATATCTCGGTATAAGCCAATTATGAAAATAATTGCATTTAATATTAATAAACGTTGTCATTATAATTTTTTACTTAAGTAGAGCACAGCTAGATGTGTACAATCACGAACAAAAGTCTATTCCTTCCCACCCTGAAGCAGTATCAACCCCAAATGAGATAAAACAGCACCAGATAATGGTCAGGGTAAATCAGTCTCACCATAGGGGGGGAAAGGGGGGACTTTTGTTTGCAAATATACATTATCAAGATACAGTATATAAGTATAATGTAATTGATATAGAATTGAGAATATACACTTACTGACATATTTTAGATTTAGTCCGAGCTCCTTCACTGTTTTTGCATCTCTTTCTGCCAGCTCTATGACAGGATCAATGAGAACCGCATCCTTCGTGTTGGCATCAGCCAGCAGGTATGTGTACGTACAGCTCTCACGGTCAAACAGCTGTGAACACAAAATTTACATATGGACATGCTACTGTGGTAAGTAAACAAGTTACTGTAATATTGTACCTGTACACTGTAATACTGTACAGTACTGTTTGTAGACAAGTGGAAAAATGTTGACTAGGAAACTGCACAGTAATGTAGAAAGTGGGTGATACTGCAGGTAAGTAATGTACTGTAACAAAATAGGTGATGCTGATAAGCAATGGACTGTAACATAAAAAAATCGAGAAATAATTAGTACAGGTATGTATCCATACAGTACATATTGCTAAGTAGCTTAGAGAAATAAAAAAAAAAATATCTTGGTAAGTAATACACTGCACCTTATGAAACTTAGAAAAAACAGTAGGTGGAACATTATAGTATTTAAGATGAATGGAAAAATATCAAGTTCGGTTTTCAAAGTGTAAATACTGTAGTACAGGTATTGGAACCTACTTTATCAGCGAATCATTAATTTGCAATACCTTAATACCTACATACTTTGAGATGTGGAATATTGTTATTGTTACCACTATTCTTTTTCTTATTACTTTATTTTATACAACACTGGATTTGCACTCACTTTTGAACTAAAGTGTTGACAACTACAGTATATGTATGTACGTACAGTATAGTTTACTGATGAAGAAGCCAGATAGAGTACTTAAAACATGATGTACTTCGGGTATTGCATCAAGTTAGACCTATTACTGAGATACAGTAACAAGTCAGGCATGGTAGGTGTGGAATACCCATCTCTGCCAGTTCTGTTAGTGTCACCCCACTTTGACGATTAGGTTAGGTTAAGGTAAGCTGAGTTTGGATCTCTGGTGTAATTATTTATTTGTTAGTTGCACTAGAACTAACAAAACTTACATAAATTGGAGTTAATATTCGTTTTATTTTGCTCTGAACCTGGTGTGTGTGCAACCACAGTGAGGAGATTGATCAAGGGTATCAGCTTATCAAACCCTTTAGGTTATCAGTGAAAATGTTAGCCATTATCTGATAACGAGATTCCACAGATGAAATACTTAAAGGGGAATCTGTTAAAGAGGAGAACTCCAATCAAGGGTGGGTCTAGAGTTAGGGGAGGGGGGTTCAATGACGTCTGGTAGTACAGTAGGTGTAAATGAAGGCACAATATGAACTAGATAAAATAATAAAAATAAACGAATAATATACGTAATTTACGTGGTCATGGAACATCTACTTTATTGAATAGAAATTATCCCAATACGTGCACTGTCTATGGACATGCCTAGTATGTAGAGTACAGATGCCTCCATTTAGAACGGGTACAGTGGCTGGCGTGTTTTGTGAGATGTGGCACCACCAGACAACAGATAGGAGTCGATGACATTCTACTTGGTAATCTATATTAATACTAGAACCATGCAGGAAATGCATGCATACACGGATATGGGGGGGGGGGGGGACTGCTTATGTAGCATCCTTGGGCTAGTTACTATAGCATGGTTATTTCTGCCCATTCTGCTAGTTTTACTATTATGTAAATAAACAGTGATGCACATCTCACAAAACACGCCATCCACTGTACCCATTGTAAATGTAGGCTACTGTACATGACCGTAAGTGGTGTGGCAGTCGAGTGGATACAACGCTTGCCTCTTGTGTTGAAAGTTGTTGGTTCATGTCTAGGAAATCCCCAATACACCCAGCTGTGAATGTGTTTCTAAGTTTTCGTTTGGGAAATGAAAACCGGCCACACTGCCCCTAATGGGACATCCGGCCAGTGGGACCCACTCACCCTTTAACTGTAATCTTCGAGTAAATTAGCTTTAAGTATTGACTGCTAAATATTAAGTAGGTTGCCATTCTTAAAGCCAACATTTCATGTACTGTACTGATACTGGTTTTACATAAAACTTAAGAAAATTTTGAAAGGGAATACAGTACTGTACACCCTCATACGAACGTTGACTGATGGCGGCGAGTTATTCAATGAAAGTGTTTTGCAGAGAAATAAAACTATACTTCAGGTTTCTTTCTTCTGCTTTCTACTAACCTTCAACTGCTCATGGTCAAACCTCGTAGACGCAATCAATAACAATGTTTTATTGAAGAAAGTAATTGGTATAAAGTGGTCTACAGTAAGCAATGTTGGAAAAAAGGTACGAACATACTCATTAAACCATTTACCTGTATTTAAAGCATGTGGATCCAACTTAATGATCCTCGTATAGTTTTGGTTTGATTAGGATAAAATTTTTAAATTCGTATCATATATGAAAAAAATAATCATGGTCATCTTCGTGGTAATTTTTTAACAGGCCATTTTGCCTAGCTGATACTCATTAAGAACGAAATAAACACTTGCCTACATTGTGAGTTGTGTGTGAAGACAAAAACAACGATTACATAACTTAATTTCTTAAAACAGTGCGGTAATGGAAACACAGTGGAGTGGCAAGGGTGCATTTGATTGCGTCAGAAGAGCAGGTGCATGAGGTGGTTGGTGCATGCAGGGAGAGTTGTGAGTCATCTGTGTCAATGTTACAGCGGCCTTGCCTGTCATGTAAGTAAACCACGATCTTATCACAAAATATAAGAGACTAAGTTTGGTGTACTGTGGTAGTTATAACTTATATCTCCGAAATTGTTGGGGATTATGGACATGACTGATGTATACCATAACGTGACCTCATAATTTTCTTGAAACATGGCAAGGACAAGCATGGTTGTGTTCAATGATTGACCAAATGCGATTCAAATTGGCGATATGGCGTTCATTTTTAGATCGTTTTCTTTTAACAAAATACAATACTCTTTCAAAGTACGACACGCGGCCTCAAGTTATAAAAGTATATCTGTACTGTACATTACTGTATTTTGAAATGCCTGGGACAGCAGACCTCTGCTAAGGTAGCTAATAGTTGTAGGCATTCATTAATATTTCATGTATACTCATGATGTGAAAATAAAGTTTATTCTTTCCGTACATGTGCGAGTACGCGATTTTTTTTCCTGAGGGCTTCCGTCATTTTGAACAAGCGGCACCGTCGCAGTTTGAAGCTCGCCACCACTATGTGGGGTACGAGTTGTTTGTTCACACTCAGGATGGGATGGAGAAAGGAAACTCACAATGTGCTCTCTGTATACATATTGTATTGGATGTACAATGCAGCTTAGTGCTGGGGGGTAGCAGCGTGAGTCCAAGTGTGATGTAGAGAGAGCTGGTTGGTGAGGGTGCTCAGAGGAGGACCAGCTTGTGTGTCGCAATGGTCGCCGGCGGGAGCGAAGGCCGCCAGGCAGGAGGAGGTGTTGCTTGCTGGTTGGTGTAGGTAGAAAGAGAGAGAGGTAGGTCACCACGAGGTCAGGTCTTATATAGCGGAGGTAGGCGGCGCTGGTTGACCTAGACCACGAGGCATACACTGGGGAATTCGCGGGGTCGGCTACTCAGCGACAAACCGTTTGTAGGGGAGGTATTCACTGCAACTATACAATCACCTGGTGGCAGCAAGAATTCGTTCTATCTTGGCCGTGCTGGCTAGGTTAGGTTATTATTTGTTTGTATTAGTATCTATGAATGATTGTCTCTTATTCTTTGTTACGGAGTGTACAGTTCAAAATGACGGAAGCCCTCAGGAAAAAAAAATTCACGTGCGGACTTGTGAGCTCAACTACTGAACTTTATTCACACTCTGTATGATTCCGTTGTACAGCAATCGGTATATTATTTCCTTCCTGCCCATACCTATGACCTCTTGACACCCACATTGTTACCTTCACCATCACCATGAAAACTACTAATATAGTACTGTACTATAATTAAATCACCATTTTCATCATAGCTGATATCACCATCATTATTATGATCACACAAAAAACATCGCTTATCACCACCACCACTATTATCAATAGTGATTCATTGCTATTATTACCATCATCATGACTGACGCTTGTTAATGCAGCAGCCAAAGTGCTGTACGTGCAGTCTACCACGTCTTTCTCACCCCAACTTCCACGGTCCCTCCATTCGCCCCCCCCCACCCTCATTGCCGTACGTCACAACATTCTGCAGCTCTGCACAAGGATAAAGAAATGAATACACGTACCATTGGATTACAGATCATATTGCACAAGACATTAGTATACATTATATTAGGACTTTAACAGTGGAGAGGTGAAATATTAATAAGTATGTGTGTGTTTGTGTGAAATTGTGCACGATTCCGTGAATAAATGACGATGGATTTTAACCAAACATGATAAGCGCTCTAGTCATTTTATCACCACAAGATCTAAGAAAAGTGTCATCTCGTTATTTCCGGTGCCACGTTGGGAAATTATGGCTACTTGGACTTGGAAAATATGGGGGGGACTTTGCTTCTAATAATAATGGATTAGTGATCCAGTACACATATCCTGCCTGCGGAAGTAATAACTAGACTCAACCAGGCTGCTTTGCACTGCATTCCTACAAACAAAGACCAAGGCCTGTCATGTCATCACAAGTGCAGTCTATAGGCCTGTTTATCTTGTCTGTCTCTGTGGTGGTAACCTGAATCTCACCAACGGAAATAGTTTACGTTTTGGGGCAAATGGATTTGAAGTTTGGCGGTGTTAAAAATTTATATGGTACCAGTTCCTCACCGAAATACTAATCGAGGGATCTTTAGAGATTTTCGCTATTTATAGAAAAACAAATATAATTTTTAATTCTTTGAGTACAGAGTATTTGCTGTAATTAACTATAAAACAAACAAAATAAACTTGGAGTACGGCTTAACCCCTTGAGCACATTGATTGATTAATCCTTTGTTTATGATCCCTTAATCATTGGAGTACGATATTTCCATTCATACATTTCAGTGTGTGTAAAACTCATTATCATATTAATTACACACTTTTAACAATGTGGACTGTGGATTTTAAGAAAATAAGAATTTATTGACGGAATTAACTTGTAGGTTCGAATTTGCGGATACTTTATAAATTATATTCATATGGAAAGAAATTGCTTTAATAGAATCAATTGTTTTTAGCTTACCTGTCTAAAGATCATGTTGTTGTCCCTCGCTAATGCACTCATGGTCCTTAAGGTGAATCTGATTGGATATGAGTGGTTCCAGCTCTGCACTGTGGCACGAATAACACTTGTGTACATTAAGCTGGCCTGACCGATCCCTTGCGAAGTTAAGACACTTGTTACAGACGACCGTGCGACCCTGGCAGTATCTCTGATAGCTGTGAAGTTGCCAATGAGTGTTTTGTTGTCTTACCAGAGAAAATGGGAAGTGCTACACAATCTTGTCCATATTCTCTGGCCTGGGGTCCAAACGACGAATATTCCTCATAATCGAAGATGTAAGGATGTATCTGATTGACTTAACCAAACGTACGAAAATTACATTAAACAGTAGCTTCAAAATTAAGTTACATTCACTTCGCATCAAATAAAACATAAATGACCGACTGCTAGTGAGCTGACAAGTAGTGAAGAGAATAATTAATAAATGTCCAAGGTGATGACCCTATAGTCTACACGTTCGCACAACACAAGAGTTCAAAGTAATAATTCAGAATACTACGAACTATTATTGAAATGTAATTTATTCCTAAAACTATTTAAAACTGTGTATGAGTCATGACGTACACTTGTTTTGTTTGCAATGTCATACTTTCTCACAACTACTGTCTATAAGGTATCTAAGGCTAAAGGTCAAAGGTTATGGTAAAATTTCGTATGATTTTTATACCACAGCACAGTTTCCAGCCGTCACCAACACTCCCTTCCTCCTGATCAATATCCCTCCTGCTGCAGACAGGACCTGGCATTTGACTTATTAGGGACTTGCCACGCCTTGCCATAAACAGATGTACTGTATCGGGAATTCTCCCCCACACACTTATCCCGCCACTCTATGTACCTTGCCAAGGAATTCCATGGCCCTTCAGGCACTTACACCCTTAAATGCACGAGTCGACTAGGCAATCATGAACTCTGCATGCTTCCTTGTTGAGCGCTGTAAACGGTTTTTACGCTACACCTTGTACAAGATGCAAGGGATTGCCCAATAAACTAGTCCCCTCGAGGGCAAATTATAATTATAATTTCTAACACAGGGACTTGCAATTCCCGTGGACTTTAACTGAACATGGAAACTGGTAACTGAGAAAATGATACTGGAATGACAGCTGGAGGAGATACTATCCTAATTCACTTAACGTCCACTATTATAGGTTTTGGTAATAGTTTACGACTTTGTTCTATTATAAAGAGCTATTTAAGGGCAAAACGTGTAAAGAAAATAACATTTATTATTGGGTAATTTACCGTATTACTGAGTGATGCGAGAACTGAGGTTTCCGACACTCTTGTAGAGATATTGTAGTGGATTTCTCCCCAACAAACGTTGTTTGTCGCTGAGTAGCCAACCCCGCGAATTCCGTAGTGTATGCCTCGTGGTCTAGGTCAACCAGCGCCGCCTTACATGACGGAGGTCAACTACTAAGCCACGCCTACCTCCGCTATTTAAGACCTGACCTCGTGGTGACCGCTCTCTTTTCTACCTACACCAACCAGCAAGCAACACCTCCTCCTGCCTGGCGGCCCTTGCTCCCGCCGGCGAGCATGGCGACCCACAAGCTGGTCCTCCTCTGAGCATCCTCACCAACCAGCTCTCTCTACATCACGCTTGTAACCACGCTGCCACTTCCCAGCACCAAGCTGCATTGTGCATCCAATACAACATGTATACAGAGAGCACATTGTGAGCTTTCTTTCTCCATCCCATCCTGAGTGTGAACCCAAATAACCCGTACCCCACAAATGGTGACCCCCGGAGATTCGCACTCACACAGGATGGAGGAGAAACTGATCACTCTCCCAGTCTTCAAGCAACATGGAAGACTGGCTTACCCACGCAGAGGCAGCTCTCATCGGCTCTACAGCTACTGTCTCTACACCGCAGGTTAGACACCCAAGAGCAGCTCTGCGACTAAGCAGACAGCCGCTCCTCTTCCTGCCCCAAGCACCACGTCCTACCGACCCCAACTCACCCGTCCTGCCTCAGACGCCGCCCCGGCCCAGCAGTACCCCCTGCCGCGGCCCATGCTCCTGAGTGCGGACCCACACACCCCTCTTTTCTCCCTCAGGTACCCCCCTGCTACTGTCCTGCACCCTGCTGCTGTCACGAGCCCTCATCCGCTTCTGCTGACGCAGCCCCTGCTCCTGACCTAGGCTCACACACCCCAGCAGGCGCACCTGACGACTCTGTACCTGCCGTGAGGGAAGCACAACATTCATCGCCTCCACACACCCTTTTTCTCCCTCTCTACTCCCACAGATATTGTGTATCTAGACAGTTGTCTCCTCTTGCGGCCGGCTCATCCACGCCCTCGCCGTTCTGGCTCACATGTGGCATGCACCGCCCGTTCTGCCTCACATGTGCCATGCACCCCTGCAGACAACAAGTCTCCTACACCGCCTGGAGGGAAGGAGGGGGTATTGTAGTGGATTTCTCCCCTACAAACGCTGTTTGTCGCTGAGTAGCCGACCCCGCGAATTCCTCAGTGTATGCCTCGTGGTCCAGGTCAACCAGCGCCGCCTTACATGACGGAGGTCAACTACTAAGCCACGCCTACCTCCGCTATTTAAGACCTGACCTCGTGGTGACCGCTCTCTTTTCTACCTACACCAACCAGCAAGCAACAATTCCTCCTCCTCCTGCCTGGCGGCCCTCGCTCCCGCCGGCGAGCATGGCGACCCACAAGCTGGTCCTCCTCTGAGCATCTCACCAACCAGCTCTCTCTACATCACGCTTGTAACCACGCTGCCACTTCCCAGCACCAAGCTGCATTGTGCATCCAATACAACACGTATATAGAGAGCACATCGTGAGTTTCCTTTCTCCATCCCATCCTGAGTGTGAACCCAAACATCCCGTACCCCACAATATACCCAAGACAAAACCCACTTGCTCTAGGAATACAGTACAAGGAGACATGCGCATGAACCATGCGGTGATTGACAGATTTAAGAAAAAAATATAAGAAATTCATGAGGTGGGTTACGACAAATGATGAGCACTGGTATTTGCTCATTGAACAGGGCAGGAGGATGTATGCCAGGTCCAGGAACCAAACAAATTTAAAGTGCAGAAGGGCTGAAAAAGAGTTTCGGAGGCGGATTGCAAGCGAAATTAAGTTAAACTTAAACCTAAAGACTTTCTTTTTACCGTTACGCAAATCGAAACAAAAAACACGTGTGGGCGTATCGGATCTGAGGCTTGAAGATGGTACGAATAGTTATACAGAATCTGATGAGGACATGGCGGAGGCGCTAAACAAATTATTTTCCGTATTCATAAGAGATGCAAACAATCTTCCTGCGTTTGAGGAAAGCCGTTTTGGCAGCGCTGACGCACATACTGTACAGTAGTGTTCTCAGAAGAGGGTATAATTATAAGAAATATATTGTCAAAGCTAAAGGTTTACAAGAGCCCTAGTTCTGATATGGTGCCTCCCTCCCCCTTGATCAAGCTTGTCAAGAAAAACCTTTTTGGTCGGGTCAGGGGATAAACACGTTCATTTTTCTGAGGTCAGACAGGCCTCGCTGACGTCGCGAAGGAAGGTTGTGTTGCTACTGCTTCGCAGTCAGTCCTTTGTAAGTATTTAGTTTTATTTTCACTTATCATGAGGGAGCGTAACCTCATTCATATGATGACCTCTTGTAACAGACGGGTTCAAACTGATCATGGGGGGGGATCTTTGTTCCGGTCATAACGGAAGGCACGAGGGTAGAGACCAAGTTGAGAAATGTTAAACAGTGTCGATAGCAGCATTCATTTTACGGTAGAAATGGAAGAATAAAGTAAATATACTGATCAGTGTATTATTAATATAAAATATAAGTATACATGTACTGTGAGTGTAAAGTATAAATGTACTTATGCACTGTACTGTACTAGAAAGGGTCCGCCTGAATATAAAAATATTAGCTTCAGCCACAACTACAGTTAATCTGCCTCTGATGGACGGGTCAGGTAGATGCTGTATTATTGAATCCAGGAAAAAAGTTACAAGAAAAAAAGTCAGATAAAAAGGTACGGAAAAAACCTAACTTAACCTAACCTACGTGCAATGCCATCATATATATATATATATATATATATATATATATATATATATAGTGTTGTCAATGTGTACAAGTCTTGTGACTTTTTTCCTGTGGACTCTATTTCCGCCCACCGTATTATTAACTTACGCCTTGAAGTAACTTCAGCAGATAATATGATTAAAGCATTCAATAAATATATATATATATATATATATATATATATATATATATATATATATATATATATATATATATATAATTTGTATTACTAATGAGCGGTAACAACCCGGTGAGGTAATTACCTCATTATTGTAATCCGGGAAGTACAATATTTGTTATTATATTTATTTTTTCCGCAAAACATTTCTTTATTTACAATTTGTTATTATTTTTATATTACTAGATAACTTAATTTACCCTAAATGTATGTCAAAATCTGTATATACGATCAAGTTTAAATTTAGACAAGGTTGTTGCCGGAAGGGTATGGAAACTGGAGTTGCTGATTAGCAACTTCACAAGTGGAGCTCAGTAGTAACGAAAGAGACACAGAGGGTGGAGGTGCTGCCGGTCGTCTCTCCCTTGACAGACGTTTCTTCTTTAAATGTATAGCAAGTTTCATTTTTAAATTATTTATGTGGTTAAATTTATACTTGTGTAAAGTTCTATATATTAAGGTAATTTATTTGTCGATTTTGTACCATTTATTGTAAAAGGAAGGACTACTTTAAATGAAAAAAAAATATTGAAGATACACAAGACAGTTAATTTTTTATTATTCTCAACAGCCGGTCATTTTTCGTTAACCACCCATCACCTTTTTACGAGTTTTCTCTTACCATTTAATAGATCTCTTCGAGAAAGGAGTGAATTTACTTGAATTTTGCGAGGCATTCCAAAAATAAACGATATTCGCGATTATTTGTTGTAATAATCACGAATTTTTTTAAGTCCTAATTTGATGTTATGATGACACGCAACGTCGCTTTACATTGTTGAGGTGGAAGGGGTGGTAATAACACCCCCCTCCCCACCTAAGGGAAAAAAGAAGTAATTTGCCCCAAAGATAAATGTCAGAATCGTCTAAAACAGCAATGTAGGATGTGGCTTGTTAGGTTAGTAAGTAGACTTAGTTTAGTTTTAACCTTTTTTCCCCTATGTGAAATTTTTTTATCGCTAGTTTTCTTGATGTTTAGGCGAGTGACATTTAATTATGGTGAAAATCACTTTTTTTCTGACCCTCTCCACCCAACAACCCCGCATTCCCAACTTGGACCCTTATATTGTTGGGGTGGAAGGGAGGTAGAAATAACAGAAACAGAAAAAAAGGGATTTGCCCCAAAGATAAATGTCAGAATCGTCTAAAACGGCAAGAAAACTAGCTAATTAATTTTTTGTGAAAAAGTGATGGGTGGTTAACGAAAAATGACCAACAAGCATATAGGCTAATGGTCGTTAACGCTCGTAATCACATTAACTAGTAACTCTAGAGAATGCTTTACTATTTTGGTTGTTGCTTTTATTTAAATTGATGAAATATGGTTTAGTTTTGGTGACCGTACTTAAGACTTAGTGAATATTTAACTCGACTCGTACTTTAGTAACGTTCATCATTGTTAGTGTGTTTTGGTCTTGTATTACAGGATTTAACATAAGCATTTAAAATATTGGTGAATTTATAGTATCGCACCGGTCTTTATTTCCGTATTAAATATGTATCTAGTAATATTTAAACAATTCCAAGACATTTTTCTTTTGATATTTCCACCGTCACAGTAGATTGTTCGAACAGTTCACAACTTGCTAAAAAAAAAGTCCTCCAGTTTTCTGGACTTGTGGCATCGACCCTAAGTTGCTGCATCACATTGCACCAGAAATGCAAGTCAGGTTGGGTACAGTACAAAGCATCTCTCATTGTAGTTCCTTCACTAAACTCTGGACAAGTACAGTAATTGTAACCCATGGACTGCTTTGTCTAGCTGACTCCTCTTTTAAGTGGAAATACAATCAATCCAGTATTAGTACTGTACAGTAAATACTAGGGATGCACCAATTGATTATCTGCTACAAATATCAATATTTTGTGGTATAATCGGTATCAGTAAACAAAGTATTAGCTGAAGCCATTTTGCTGTCTGTTTTGGGTTAATAAATTACTCGAAAATTTTTATTATCGGCAAAATACAGTAATTACGGAAACCAGTTACTGTAGTCTGTTCACTTATTATGGGAAGGTCACACTTGGCTGCCAATCATAATGTTTTATTGGATAACATGGCAGTGTCCTCTGTGAAAGTCTGTCTATAGCACTTCATTGTAAGGTAATGGATAGATTATCAGGCCAGACAAAGTAGCTTTTGTTTAATTTGAAGAGAAAATCTGGTAAAGACTGTCAATGACGAGTAAGATTGTTAAAGTACATTAGATATTTTATTGACCAATATTACCCAAATTAGAACTAAGAACGACCTGCTACAATATTATCATAACTCTTATAATGAACGACATAGGTTGTTGAGGCTGGATAGGAGTTTTTATGACAAATTTAGTCAAAATGATAAATAACACAATTTACAGTAAATCCTATTTTATTAAAGAATGAGTAAATAATGAATAAATGTTCCAAAATAAGTCTTAAATATTAGAATAAAGTCGCTGTTGCTTACAAATGCGTGTCTTTTCCACCACCGTCTCTGTACAAATAAACATTAAGCTGATGAACAAAACTCGAGGATAATACAACAAAAATGGCCATCACGAGGAGACTTTAACATCAATAATAAATGAATATAAATTTAGTAACACCGCTAGTTAATATTTTCTGGTCTTGGTCTGGTTTATCTGTTGTCTCGACCCTATTCTGACCCGACGCTCCTCTGACCCGACCCTTATTGCTTTCATTTTCACATCAATAGTACGGACTTTCCCGGGCACCTTGGCCGGTTTACCAACACGAGACGAGGGCCGGGTTATTTAACATTAATGAACAGACTAACGGCAAGTTTATTGGAACAGGTTAAGGTGTTGGTTAGAATATAATGTCGAGTTATAACATTAGTCTGTACTTATACCGTACAGTATATATTTAATATATGTACACAGTATTCTTCCTGGATGGTTGCAGCTACCAACAGCCTTGATATTATTTACCTATAAATAGTTGACCACTTGATTAGTTAATAATTACTGGGTGTTGTGCCGGGTAGACTTCAACCCTGCAATAATAATTTAAAACCCAGCTGCTCTTAATATTGCAGCTTCAAAAATTCCTTAAGACTATCACTTAAATTGATGTATTTGTGGACGGCTTCTCTGCCACCAGAGTAAATTGTTTTATTTAAATACTGTATTTGGCCGATACTTTGTTTATAGTCTGGCTTTGGTGGTGAGACTATATAGTGACTTAACTGTTTTACCTGCATGATAAAATTTACCTAAATTACAGCATTAACTCTGGCAACAGATTATTGGGAGAGTTTTGAATGTGGTTATTAACGGTGCATCACTAATGTATTGTTCTTCAATTACTGTACTAGATAAGTGGATTAATGTGGTACTTCCAAAGAGGATAAAACCTTCAGTTTAGGGTCGTTATACAATACTGTATTAGGATAAATTAGTTTTGTGAAAATATTTTATTTGAAACCTTTTATAGGTAATAACTTGTGACTTTACTTCCAGTAGGTTCTGGACCTTGTCAAGGTGTGCACCCTGCTGTACCACACATCTTGCCTCACTTGTACTGCTGTACCAGGCTTCTCTCCTTCAATATCAGGATGGCAAGTGATTCACAACACAACTAAAGGAAGCAGGTGCCAAGATACAGCCCAGACCCCTCCTCTCTACCTCAGGTAAAGAATATAACAAGTTCAGTTGATGTAAAAATGTACAAAAAACAAGATAATACATATAAAATAGCCTCGGAATGATCACTTACTGGGGAGTAAAGTTTACTTTATCGGCCTGCGTCAAAATGAACTTTTCCAATACTCGGATTGGAATTTCTCTGCCAGTTTATCCTTAAAACCAAAGACAAACAAATTGCTCTGGGATATTCAATGACCATACTAGATTTCTTGGTGCTATAAATTTCAAGACAAAATAGAAAGTAATGTTTAAATTATACTTAAATTTATGTACGAGAAAATGTGTAAAGGGTTGAGAATATTGAAAGTGGATTATGGGGGCTTGAATTGATGTACAGTCTTGGTCAAAAGTGTTGAAACTAACAGTATTTGGCATGTAAGTACCCGAAGATCTTGGGTATTAAGTAGAATTTGATCCTATTTTGTAGTTCAGGCATAATATGATAGTGTTATTAGTATATCCCAATCATATAACTCACAAGTAGATGACAGATATTGCTAAGTGTTCAACACTTTTGACCCAGACTGTACTTATGATCCTTGATTGATGACAGGAATATCATAACAATTGACCAAAGTTAAAAGCCCCAAAACTGGAATCTGGCTGTAACTACTTATAACTTCTCAACCAATTGTTTAATACATCAAATTTATAACACTGGTAAAATAATTATTGGTCATGTTTATGCTTGACTGTTAATTAATTCAGTAAAGTACATAAAGTTACCTACAAGATGAGTGCATTTAGTAAATAATAAAGTACTCTTGGCAACATTCACTTGTAATACTGTACCCAGTTGTAGAATAATACTGATTATAACAAGACCTGTGACTGACCCACTTGAGGAATTCATTGATGTAAAGTTAGTGGAAAGTAAAAATATTCTACACATCAATAATTTCTGGGTCAAAATCATTGAAAGAAAATATTTAAAATATATTAACAACTATGAACCGAAGATACAGGAAATATTGTAGTTAAGCATCAATAACTGTTATGGTTAAACTAAACTCACTTGTGGGTAAGTTTTGTAATGAAAGGTTTTTGGTTTTTATAGTTTAGTTAATATGAACCATAACTTGTACAGTTAGGTTAAGTTGCTGTAAAGTTACTGATATTCCCTAGACACTTGTTCTCAAGAATCATTTGGTGAAAAATTCAAATAAACAAAAATTCTTGTTTTTCCATTATGGAGTTTATAAATTTGGTCCTGTCAAGTGTCAAGGAATTATAAAACACTACAGTACATTTTGTCATTACTATATTTAAAACATTTTTATGGTTAAAAATTTTGAATATTAATTTTACATTTTATTTTGTACAGAAATGTTGTTCTGAACACTGGAGTGCCATGCTGCCCTAGACTGTGCTTACTGGACACTGCCCTGAACTTGCTTGCTGCTGCCGCCCTGGACTCCCCTGTGCTTGCTGGCTGCTGTCCTGGACGGCTCTGCTCTGTGCTAGCTGGCTGATGTCCTGGACGGCTCTGCTCTGTGCTTGCTGGCTGCTGTCCTGGATGGCTCTGCTCTGTGCATGCTGCTCTCCTGGATGGCTCTGCTCTGTGCATGCTGTTCTCCTGGACGGCTCTGCTCCCCTGGACGGCTCTGCTCTGTGTGTGCCGCTCCCCTGGACGGCTCTGCTCTGCTCTGTGTGTGCCGCTCCCCTGGACGGCTATGCTCTGCTCTGTGTGTGCTGCTCCGCTGGACTGTTCTGCTCTGTGTGTGCTGCTCCGCTGGACTGTTCTGCTCTGTGTGCTGCTCCCTGACGGCTCTGCTGTGTGTGCGCTCCTGGGTGCTCTGCTCTGTGTGTACGCTCCTGACAGCTCTGTTCTGTGTGTGCCGCTCCCCTGGACGGCTCTGCTCTGTGTGTGCCGCTCCCCTGGACGGCTCTGCTCTGTGTGTGCTGCTCCCCTGGACTGCTCTGCTCTGTGCTTGCTGCCCTGGACTGCAAATTTATAGAGCCATTAAGTTTCCATTAATAAATGTCTAAATGTCATTACGTCTTTATTAACCTTAACAGCATTTACAATATTTTCAACTTTTACAGAAAATTGACTTCAGTTCAGCTTCAGAATTTGCAGCAAAATAATTGGAAAAAATATCTAATTCATTATCTACAAATATTATATACAAATGAAAAATATATATAAACATGAAAAAGAAACACACACATATATATATATATATATATATATATATAAATAAATGAAAAAAAATTATATAAATAAACATAAATAATATAAACAAATAAAAAAAAATTAAATATAAAATTAACTAAAAAAAAAAACCTGATAAAATAGCTAAAAATACAGAAAAATGGCTAAAAATACAGAAAAATAGCTACAAATATGAAAAAAATGGCTAAAAATAGCAAAATTTGAGCAAAAAATTGCCCTTTTTTTACCCTTAAGTGTTTTTTGAGTTTGCCATTGCCAGGACAAACGTTGAAAAAATTTGGTAAAGGATAATCGGAAGAGTCTCCGGATAAAAACATCTTCAAATTATCATTCACCAATAATAAAAAAAATACAAGCATAACGGACTACCTGAACGTGGGAAGTAACTCAGTAGGCGCCCAGTGAGTTACTCTCTCCCCGTCCAGGTAGTCCGTTATGCCTTATAATACACAGATGCCAAGCTGGAGCTCTTAAGAATGGCGTAAATGTTTTACCTCTAAAACCACACAAATTTATTATTACTCAAAATTTGCCCAGGAATAATTTTGGCAATTTTTGGACTTAGAATATTTTAAATGGTGAATTTTTGGACTTAGAATATTTTAAATATGAATTTTTGGACTTAGAATATCTTAAATGATGAATTTTTAGACTTAGAAAATTTTAAATGATGAATTTTTGGACTTACAATACTATTTTTAAACAATGAATTTTTGGACTTAGAATATTTTAAACGATGAATTTTTGGACTAATAAAAATTACTATTTAGCAAATCTAGACCTTCGCATAATCAGATTTAATACATCAAAATAATTCTGACATTTCGTTGCTACTATAATATGCAGTCTACTGGGATATTTACACTGTACCCTCATTAAATAGGATCGCTGTAATTCGAATTTCGGCTTAATTCGTACATTTCACAAAAAATGTAATTAAACGATTTGAATTTGAAATGCATATGAAATAACCGAGTGGTTAAAAAAGTTGCCTTGGCTGTCATATACAATATTATATTTATAATTATTGTGCAAATATAAATAGTTTTAAAATGTACATACAATAATAAAGTAAATAATACAGTAATAAATAGTGTGAGGTGAGATCGTGGATGATATTCCATAAGTGTAACGGCCACACTGGTAAATGAAGTAAAAACCCTCATTGGAGAAATAAAAGATGAAATTTTGGAGCTGATTTGACTATAGTGCATTTACCGGGTATCAGCTGAGAAGAGATGTCCCGCCCCCTCCTCAAGAGTTACACCTGATTGGCTGTTTCAAATCTCGTCCTGAAGTAATGATGTATTTCTAAAGGAGTTTATTCATAATGACCGTTTCTGACGAGAAAGATATTTAGCTAAATTATATAAATATACATACATTAATTATTTCAAACTTAAACACGTAGGAAGTTTATCAGAAATATTATACAAGAATTAACTGTTAAACTCTGGTGGCAAATTGACGCTTTCGGAGGACGCATTTAATATATACTTATTTTTACCCACAATAAGACACAAATTACGTATCTCTTCTCAGCTGGGAAAAAACACACAATACCGGGTAGGTCCCTCTTCTGCCAACTAACACCCACCAAACAAGGGAGAAACACATAGAACAAAGGAATCAGTCTCCTGAGTTAGGTAGGTTGGGGATTAATCTTCTTGATGACAGCAGTGGACCCCAGACCTGATCCTCAATACTATCATCAACATATTATCAGTTCACCTCACAATGTACAGTAAGTCTTACATTTATTTATTACTGTATTATTAACTTCATTATTACTGTTTGTACACTTAAAAAATATTTGTTTGCACAGTAATTATAAATAGAGTATTTTATGTGGCAGTCAAGGCTTGGTAACTGAGTATGTTTGTTGGTTGGAATAATGAGGAACACTCTGAACAAATTGAACAGAAAACAAATAAATAATTGAACACAAAATGAGAAATTGTCAAATAATGTAAAAATATTCGGAACTCGGTTAGTTTGTATTTTCAGTAATTTGGTGGACCACAAACTGCACTATACCCTCATTGAATCAGCAAAAAGAGACTCTGGGTCACCCGAATTACTGAAAGTACGAATTAACCGAGTTCCGAATATTTTGATATTATTGACAATTTCTTAATTTTTTGTTTTCAATTATTCATTCGTTTTCTGTTCAGTTTGTTCATATTGTTCCAAGCAACAAACTTACTCAGTTACTATAGAAGCACCAACATTTCTTTACAACCTGTCCTCATGTTATTCTTTGCCTAACTCCTGTATCTCTTGACACAGTTAGTTTCCTCCTTTCTCTCCTGAACCATCTCAGTTTAGCCTCCAGGTACTGTACTTCTCTCTGTTTCTAACCATCTTCCACGTCTCACACAATCTTCTTTTCTCTTATCTCTCTCTCTCCACTTCATCATTCCCGCCATCAACCACACTCAACGGAACATCTTTCATTATGGCCCAGCGTCTTGGTACACTGCCCCTCACTGGCTGTTTCCTAGTCTCTCAACTCACAAGAAAATGCTTCCTTTACATTCAGTTCCTTCACAATTCCCACACTCTCCTTCTTGAAACATCCACCTTCTTCCTCTCCCTCCATCTTTAAGTAACACACACACACAAAAGCGACCTGTTCTAATTTCCTGACCAAAATGTAGCCAATCTGGGTTTCCGTGCCACCTGCCTCAGGCCTACATGGTCAGCCTACTTGCCCTATTCTTAAACACATGTTACATACCATCCCCAAACTCAAGTGTTCTTTCACCTTCAGTATTCTTTATTCCAAAGCCTTTCCCACCATGCACACCTTCGTAACCCAGCGCAGCAAATTTGGACAATAAAAATAGTTTGTTTTAATGGAGATCACTACACAATAAACTGTATCTCCTAAAACAACATTAACTGCCATGACTATAACAGAATAATTGCCGCTTAAGTCACTCGACAGATTTTACGGCAACATTAAATGACGCCGAACTAATGAGATAGAATTCCTTAACGAAAAATAAAATGTATTTATGGTTTAGTTTAAGCTAAATGGTAAATATATGTAAAGTACCTGGACGGTTCAACAGTCTCACTAAATCATATTAATTCTAAAGTCCTTAAAAACAAATTTGTTCTTTAATTTCATAACATATTGTGATGGCATTCTAAGTCCAGGTAAATTTAAAACATAAATTTAGCCAAATTATACCTGGATAAACAGTGAGAAATAAAGGTGTTCTGGTTTATAATTAAAATAAGACAAATTGTCAATCTTCCAGAGCCACAGCTAAACACCTCAGTTTAATATTGACCTCCACCTCACACTACAACAGAGTAACACCTGTGATGAAACAACATTATCAGGGAAAAGATCAAAATATTTACATACACTAGACTACTTTATACACTAGACCACTTTTGATATACATATATATATATATATATATATATATATATATATATATATATATATATATATATATATATATATATATATATATATATATATATATATATATATATATATATATATATATATATATATATATATATATAGTATATATATTCATTGAACTTATCATATACCAGTAAGTTTACAATTGGCTCAATCTGCATATAGCCAATGCAGGTAATGTATACAGTTCAGAACATACACAATGCAGGTATATAGTTCAACATATATTGTGGAAATTGTATAATTCCATGCAATAATTGTGAATTGTAAATCAAACTTGGTAACAACTTGCCCCGTGGAGCCAAGAAGCACCTACAGTATGGATATTTGGGTCGTGGTTTTGTGTGAATTTCACGTGAAATAGTCTTGTTGTCATGGGTCAATCTTGCCTTTCTTACAGTAATTTGTATAATCCGTGACTCACATGTATAAAAATATAAATAGTGGTGATGATTTATTACTATTATAAATAATTAGTCTGATGAACGTAAGGGGCCATCAGATGGTTCACCGGGTTGAGACCAGTTGACTATTCTCGGCATTTACTTTAAATCTGGTAAATTAGTTTATATAAATATAGTTTATATAAATAAACTAGTAATTGATTACCATTGTATTTTAACACTAAAAAAATAACACTGAGTTATAATGAGTACGGTATATACCTTAAACTAATAAGTTAAGTCATGTCAGACAGGATTGGTTCCTGGTGTTGAGACGTGGAACACTGCCAGAGCTGTTAACACACCCAGGGGAAGAACACTTCCGACAAGGTTCAAGATATTGTGTTCTTACTTATATGTTACATCTACAGTGCAGTATGGTACAGTACCCCAAGGGACAGCTGGTTGAAGTCTTCATAGAACTTAATTAGAGACTCATAAATCTTTCCTACAATAAGCTGGGTACAGCATCTGAGAGTGCATGTACTGCTAGGATTAATTGATCGATTTATTTGTGGAATTTAGGCTCAAAGCCAAGCACTGGAACCAATAGGCCAAGCACTGTTAGGAGAAACGTGAATTTTACTTTAACAAATTAAGTAATAATTATGCGTGTGTAAGCGATACTTACCACATATATAGACAATGAAGTACAGTATACAGTCCAGTCCAGCATGTATATAGACAATGCAGGTACAGGTATATGGACAATACTGTACAGGTATACAAAAAGTGATGTACAGTACAACAACAGTGGCCACAATGTACAACAATTGTGGCCACAGTAAGTGGTGCAGTATTATATAACACATGAATCTTTACAAAGAGAACAGAACAATTTGTGTCAGACCTCAGGTTAGCTTCTCTATATAACCTTGGATTTAGAGAAAAACAGTAGAGCACGTGTGTGAGGCCACAGACTGGGTCCAAATAAGGCAGCTACAGGTACCTCCTTTATCACTTAGTCACTGGTTAAGGATCATCCCTCCCCTGTATGTGTAAATATGGAACATGAAACTTCTGCTGATGATGACTACCATCCCTACAGCTAACTTCTGCTGATGATGACTTCCATCCCTACAGCTACTTCTGCAGGTTATGAATGCCATTTGAGAGTTAAGAATGTAATCCATCCTCATGTACTCAGTAAGTAATTAAAAATGGCGTTGTTATAAACCATGAAGTCCGTTGAGGACGTCTGTGTCGATACAGATCTGTGACCTTCTGAATGCTGCCAAGTTAAACCTTTTAAGGAAGGTCTTCACTCCCTGCAGTAGTTTGTAACAGGATGATCCAGGTGGGTCAGACCTGCACACAACAAACTACCAGACTCACACCACCGACTTAACACCAAAATATTTATCATTGGTCATGACTGTCACCTCAGAGATCCACTACATCCTCAGACAATAATAATTCTTAGCTTTTCCACAATAAAGGCCAAGGAATGTACAGTAATACTTTTTTTGTTATCAGACAGAGGGAAGATGGAGTGGCAAGAGAAGGCTGCCTTATAGTTGTGTGTGATCAAGATTCATTCATCAGTACATTACTGGCATAAATGTTGAAGCTCACTATGGCTGAGTCAACATTAAATTATGATTCACCTTTGTGAAAGTAAATGTAGCGACATCGTAACTATCAGTAATGAGCCGTTTGAGCAGTTGGTCTGCTCTTTGTTATGTCCTTCATTGTCTAGTGTTAATACTGCACAGTATGGGAGGAACCTGTAGAAATGTACCTGGAGAAAATCTGCCATGTTTGGTAGTGAGGGTAACATCTGTCCCAGGCTGGGAAATGAACCCAGGACACAGTAATGCACCACTAAAGGTATACAACTCCTAATATCTGAGAGACAATCACCAGTGTTTTGATATAAAAACAAAAAACAATATTTTCTTGGTTCTTCTAAATCACTAAAGTGGTCTAGTTGCTGAATATATTGGACATTTTCCTGGAAATATTTGTATTACAGGTATTAATCACATGCATTGTTAACTCAGTGCTGCCTATCATGGTTAGTACAGTAGTTCTGTCTACAGTACACACAAGACAGAAGGACAGAAAGATGTAGAGAGAGAGAGACCATATTTCCCACCATATAAGACATATTTTTAACCAAACAAATATCTCCATAATTTAATCTACATCATATATAACTGTATAACTGTAACCAGGACAAGCTGTGTTATTGTTATATTTCAGTTTGTGTTTTAGGGTAGATACTATATGTAATTTGATTCATTCTTTTTTAGTTATATGCACCTGTAGTTGCTCATACAGAGTGTATAAAAGAAATGATTACCATAAGGTCAAAAACATAAAGAAAATAATAATTTATTACGTTCGCAGGAGTCGGCCCACGATCGTGTGAGGGAGAGGGGGGAGCATGCCCCTCTCTCCCGCTTCTTTAGTGAAACAATTGTCAAATGGCAATGCGGTATTTTTTCTTTCCTTTTATTTATTATTATTATTTTTATTCATTCCTCACATTTACGGAGGAATACATTAGACCGCAGAGGGATAAAGACACCACATTTATCCACAGACTCTTGAAATTCAAAGCCGTGGTTGTGTGAAATGGTTTGTAGAGTAAAACCCGTGAATATCTGGAATCCGTGGACGGGAAATCCTCGGTTGGCGAGGGTCAACTGTACTGTACTGTACAGTTTATGGAACATATTGCAATTTTTCTCATTTAAATATTTGTTCCTTTTATGCAAGTTTGATTTAGGTGAACTTTCTTGGGATTTTTAAATTTGCATGCTATACCAGTGGTTGCCTTTAATATGGTAAGAAATACAGTACAATAGTATAGATAGATAGATAGATAGAAATTACCATCATCCACATCAAAATCATACAGCCGTTTTCCATGCTGGTGCAGGTTAGCTGCAGTAATTCTCCATGCAGCACCATTTTTTGCAGTCTGTCTTGTCAGGTTCTTAACTCATAAGATCATTTTTTACAATCTCTCCCATGTCATTCTTGGCCTACCTACCACTGGCTCTCCTCCTCACCACATTTAGACTCATGCACCACTTAACCCAGCTGGTCTCATCCATTCTCTCCACATGCCCGATCTCAGTCTACTTATACATAAATCTTAGCCGATGCTCCCAATACCCAGCCGTCCTCTTAGCTCTGAACAAGGATTCTTAGCTTTCAGCGTCACAGTACGCATCAACCTCACCATTCTCATTTTGGCTCACTCAAGACTGCATATGTCATGTCACCCAGGCAGCAGAACTCATCCATGACTCACAACACAGCAGCCTTCAGCACCCCCTCCAGCACTGATCATGTAACCCAGGCAGCATAACTCATCCGCACAGTCCAGGGATAATCTTAAGTGTTGAGTTTCTTCAGTCTTGCCGTGGACTTATTCACCTGCACATACACATCAGTTACAGTCAGCAACATCCTGTAGTCTGCCATCCACTCCACTGCACCTCTTATGTACCCACCATCCTCACTCACTATACTTCTTTGTGTACCCACCTTCCACAGATACTTGTACAGATAAAGACAGTCTGACAGATGATATAGATACCAAACAGACAGACTGACTGACTTACAGGTATTGAAAGACTGATAGAAAGATACCCTGTATAGAGATACAGATACATAAAGATAGATGGTTAGATATACCTATAAAAAAATTGAGATATAGAAAGATACAGCATAGAGAAAAACAGACAGACAGACATAAAGACACACCTGTAACAGCAGTGTCTCCATGATCCAGTTGTAAATTTCTCAGGATTTACTCGTTAACTCCGCTGTAACAAACAAACAAAAAACATTTAATATACACAACAGTCTATGATAAAAATAAGTCCATATATTAATAGTCATTCTGTGAGCTTACCTTGCATGTTTGACAAACTCTGTAATTTTTGTCTTAATATTCCAAGCTAAATTAATGGTACATGAATACAGTAGTTTAGACAGAGAAACAGGTACAATCCTAGTTATCCGGCACCTACAGGGATTGAGAGATGCCAGGTTAACAGATTTTTTCCTGTTAGTTCAAACTCACTCTTGGGATCCTCAATAAATCCTACAATACACAGTGCTACAGGCTGACCTCACAAATTCTTGTTGAAGTATTATGTACAGTAATGTTGTACACCAAACATTACTGTACACCCACTAAAAAATTATTCGGCACCCTTACGGCGTGATACAATATGACACGGGAGCCAAATAATTTTTTAGTGAGTGTACATCATAGAGAGTGGCTTGGCTCTGCAAAGGATGACCCAGGTGGAGCTGAGGCACTCTCTTTTTCCTTACTTAATGATCTGGAACAAATAATTAAACACCCTACACGTGTTCCAGATCGACATGATCAACTTACCTGTACTAACATTCTTGATCTTTGTTTTACCCCTTACCCCTCATACTATTTGTATTCAATTTCTGCCCCCTTACGGTCTTCTGATCACAATCTTATTTCTATTAAATCAAACTGGGCACGACCCCTCCCCCACCCCCCCCTTTAAATGCCAGCTATGGCATTACTGGAAGGCAAACTGGCAATCCTTGTGAGTATTATGAACTCACATGATTTAAATTACCCCCATGGTCAACAGGCTGAGAACCACTGACTGTTAAATAGATAGAAAGATATAAAAAAAGGAAGACAGACAGACAGACAAATGACAAACAGCAGCACATTTACAACAATTTATCTTAAGAGTTTGACAGGCACAGAGGTTTCCTGTATAGGCTATGAGAGCTGTTCCTTTAGTTTACCTTGCCATATGTGTTGGTGCTGTGGTGGTGGCAGTGGTGATAGTGCCATGGTGATGGTAGTGTTGGTGATAGTGCCGGTGGGAGCTCGTTTCATACTCCAGTTATCATTTTCATCTGTTATGAAGCAGCTCAATTCCCCAAAGGTTTGTTGTAACATCATCTGTAACAAACAAAATATTATATTTACTATAAAAAACTTGGGGTTAGGTTAGGTTTAATTTAGAAATAACCACTTTTTAACACATTTGCACAAACTACAACAGTGTCCACTATAGAAAACAGTAAAATTGTAGGTAAAAAAAAAAAAAATCTATGAAAAGTCGGTAGTAGGTCAGTCGTCAATAATTACCATATATTAGTATATAAAATATACTAGTATATATTGTACATATATAAAATATACCAGTATACATATATATAACATGTAACAGTATATACATATATAAAATATACAAGTAAAGATAAACCACCGATTTTCTGGTACCCTTGGTTCCAAAGCCTTGCTGGATTATCTGTGTTGCTGGACCAACCGAGGTCACGTAATAATAATTCAATAATACACCCCTGACCCACTAATTATACACTGCCTGTGTCTATAAAGCACCATGGACTGCGAGAAACTTGAATTAAACAAATAGTAAATGTAAATTAAATGTGAAAATGTCATAATTTTGAGCAAAATATTACTGTACACACTTTGTACTCAAATGTACTACACTAAAAGACAACAAAATTTCTCTTGTGCAAACTATGTGATGTTTATACTCAAATTAATCACTATCTTACAAGGATTTAAGCAATGCAAGTTAGGTATATTCTGCTAAGTCTAGTCTGTGATATTTTATAAGATAAAAACTTTATACCCAAAAAGCACAAACATCCCATACTTTGCACTTGTGTATCTTGTGGCGCATGGTGGCGATCCCTGTTCACACGAAGAGGTCCAGGGTTCGATTCCCGACTAGTGAGGTATTGTTTGTATATGAAAGTATGCGTGCGATATATCACCTTATTTAACCGCATTAACCCTATTCCCTCACCTTGTCCTCATATATACTAACTCCTTACACTCTTATATTTTTATTACAGGTAGTAATAAGTGGCTAAATAGCCCATAACTCACGATATTCGCCTCTAAATAATTATGTAGTCGTGGAGATCTGTTCTGTAAGATAAGCAAGTCGCTTTTCACATCCACTAGCATCTCTTTTTGCTGGATATGACGTCATTTGTTGTCTCTATTTCCACGAACATATTCTATGGTTTATTTTTGTATTTTTCTCTATTAAAACTATTCCTTATTTATTTGATTAAAGTGTTGATTTAATAATAAATTTTTATTTTATTCTAGACTAGCTTTGGCTTATTAATATCTTATCGTTTAAAAAATAATTAATTTTAAGTCGGTTATTAGATATTTCACACCGCATTAGATTAATTTGTCTATTTACAGACCTAGCGCAATAATCCCAACTACATTTAATAAATTATTAATGACTAATAATATTCTTATTCAAAGTTTGTATAAGTTAGCTTCACTTAATGTGAAAAATAGAAATACAAAAAGTTTTAGGCATTTTAGTTATAGTATAAAGTAACATCGTTTATTTGGCTCACTAGATATTTTTCCTAGTATGCTTGATCTTCTATACTAACTAATACGTATTTTAGACTTTATTTTTATTACGGTCAAGCTTAATTAACACAATCTTGATATAAAACATTTTAATTTAATTCATTCATTAGTTTATGTAGAAGTCCGCGTGCTTTATTGGGCTAATGAAATATATATGGATCCTCGTGTTTCGAAGCCGGATTTGGTAAAACGTTACTCTGACCACCTAAGTGATACGGGTGGTCCCCATTAGAGGTTCACGGCGCCATAAGCTCGTTGAACAGGCTTTGTGTGAAATATAACAAAGTCTAGGACTGCTTTTAGTATCCTGGTGGTCCAGCGGTTAGCGTTCCCCGGTCACAGTCATAGGCTTGTGGCCGTGGGTTCGAATCCTGGCGGGTTGAGGTGTTGATTGTATGTAGAAGTCCGCGTGCTTTATTGGGCTAATGAAATATATATACAGTACTGTATATATATGAGGGGCTTGGAAGTTGAGTAAGGTTAGGTAGTTTTATTAACTTTCTTTTGTTGGTTGGGTCAGGTTCCAATGGGGGGGCCTGATAAACTAAAAAACCGACTCATTTCCAATTGAAATGAATGTCAAATTCATACGAGACCAAGTACCATTGGGAAAGGAAATGTATGGTCGAACAGTAGTTGGGGCTGTAACTGCAAATTTACCAATTTGAGACTATTATACAGTATATGTAATTCTTTAATGTATTTATTTGTAATAAATTCCACCACTTACAAACCGTTTGGACGATCGGTCTGCCCTTTATTGTCCAGTGTTAGTACAGGAGAAAACCAGAGTACCCGGAAAAAAAAAGTGAAGTTTTGGAAGGGTCGCAGTGGATAATAATAATACTGTAACACCGTTCTCGCATCATACCCGGGGATTGAACCCGAGACATGATATGAAATGCACGCACGCTTTTGATTGTGCAGTATGCATGATCATACCTATATACAGTGTAACGTGTGTATGTGGTGAGGTTGTCAATTTTCTCTTTATTCTAGGTGTCAACTTTTTCTTTAGGACCACATACAGTACACACGTAACTTAAGGGAGATCTCGCACGCAGGATGGAGGTGAGAAAGGAAACTCAGAATAGCGTTAACTCTACGTACTGTACTTGCATCAGCTATTTTCCAATTACTAATAACGTGATACTTATCCATAATTACTATGAGATTATCCGTACTGTTTGTTTACAAACATTTGGTCCTGACACTGATATGTGCAGTAGCAGTGAACTTGTTAATAAACTGAGTTAATGACTTTTATATTATGATAAATTACTTCTAATAATCTAAAATTATTTTAAGTGAATCACATACAAACCGTGTATCCGTGTTAGAACTGCTCATAAGTGTTAGTGATACTCAGTGAGCGGTGGTAAAATATGCATCCCTTACATTAGTATCTTGGGTTCGAGTCCCAGCCCGAGACAAGAGTGGGAAGGCATGTTTAGTGACACTACTGTACCAATTACAGGTTTACTCAATCTCCCGTACTAACACTGGACAATAAAGTTCGTAACAAAGGAAGGGACCAACCGCTTGAACGGCTAGTAAACTAATAAACGGTGAATTAAATCCTAATTAATCAAAGTAACGTCCTCCAATCTGAGGGTTGGCGACCAGTCCTCCACCATACACGTTTTTACCAATCCTACAATATTTTGGATCTCTTTAGGGACCCAGTTTTTAATTTCATTCATCCATCCAAGTCTGTTATTATCCTTCATCCCCAGTTATATGAGAAAATATCCTTTTTTTTTTTTTAATTCAGGTATTTTCGGGTGAAAGACAAATTGGCATCATTTTTGCTTTTTCTCAACCTATTTGTCTGCAAAGAACCATAATTTTTTAGATGAGTCACATGTATTGCTGAGAAATTGCCTCCAAGATCAGGCTTTGGTTCAGACATATTGTTTTGAATGCTGTGATTATTCTCAAGAGGTTAAACCAGATGTTTGATAGCCCAAAGAAGATATGCTTGATCACTGCTGGGCTCAAGTTATGGATGTCTTAAAAGAAAGAAAAAAATTATTCCATATTGTTGCTTGTTCCTTTGTGTCTTGTTTATAGCAATGATCAAACAGAGAGAACATGCAATGGCTCACACAATTAGCAAAAAAGGAATAGGCTCTCAAAATACTGTACATTGCAAGTGGATTAATGTAAACAAAAGTGATTTTGCCAGCCACTAATAAGGTTTGCTATAACTACCAGTAGACAATGACATTCAGTTTCAAGAAGTAGTCAAGATGTCACACAAACTATTGCAAGATGATGCAAGAAAAAATAAAAACATTAAAAACTGAGCAACTGCACAGAGATTTGATGGCTAAATTGAGGAAACAAAATGAAAGTCAGAAATGTGAAGCATCTTTGAAGGAACAAGACAATGTGGACTTAACTGCAACTGTACTGTACAGAGTGGACAGGAAATAACTAATAAATGTAGGTTTCTACAGCCCTGTGATTATTTCTTACCCACCCTGTATATAACATGACTGGCTGACCCATGACACATCATCATCTTGACAGCACTTGCATTAATACTCTGTGTATGATACTGGCAGCAAGTTGACCCATCATACTGTGTCAGGGCTCAGGGGAAGTTGGCAATATTGTGTTGATCTTCTTAAAAGACCTGAGTAAAAATGGCCATGCCCAATATCCAAGGGTGCACTTTGGCCTAAACGTGTAAATGTGACAACTTTCTGTACAGTATTTAGTTACAGGGTAGGTGCAGTACTGTATCTCAAAAAAGCATCTGTCCACACTTTGTGTGAAAAATTATAAGACCATGGATGATAGATGTTGGGACATGCACTTACTTTGGTATATAATTTAACATAAGTAATGCAATGTGCATTTATTTCAGCATAATCAATATGATGTTTGGTAACTAAATGTAGTAATATCAGTATGCCACAGAGCTATGCATACCAACCCTTCCGGGATATCACGAGTTGCATGTAGCATTTCGAAAGCCATCAGACCCATTCTGGCAGATACTTTTTTGAGATACTATATCTATCTAGATTAGAAGTAAAGCCTCCTGACAAATTTGGCAACTTTTAGTATTCATATACAGCACATATGATCTTCCCTTACACTGGTGGCTATAAATAGAATCTGGCCAGGCCATTTCAGTAAACAACCATATCAGTGTTCATAACACCCAAAAAAATTTCAATTATTTGCTTAAGAATTCTACTACTGGTTTGGCTTCTTTTACACAAAGACGGGGTCATTTGGTTGCAATGAGATACAATATATGCATGTGATCAGGAAACAAAGAAAAATAACAAGAAAGTGAAGACTGAGAAAGTGTAGCTCAACAATGAATAGAATTGTACTGTATAATAAAACAAATGTGGCTAAGCATACAAAATAACTGACCAGTGATTGCATATACCCTGCCAAAAAATCAGAAAATTATGAAAATGGACATTTTGGAGATTTACAGCTTACCCCATTTTGATCTTTTAGAAATTCCAAGACATGCATTATTCCCGGAAGGTATTGAGTGCTGTTGCAGACCTTAAAATCAATATCCTGTGAGAAAAACTTACTCACAGATGGATGGACACATAACAGTATGTGGCATCTGATGTTGTATCCTTTTGGGGGATTAAAGAACCCAATGGAATAAAAAATCACTGAGAACCCTTTAACCGGTCTTTTTCATGACTAACAGTGAACTTTGAACACAGGTACAGTTGCCAGCAAATGTTCTCCCACAGCCCTGTGTAGCAAGTTTGTGGGAGGACCTTTGCTGGCAACTGTACATCATAGTAGGGTAAGGATGATACCCAACCTGTTTCAAATACAACCACAGTTAATTGAAAAGCAAGTTACATTGACAAAAGTTGGGTTAATATCATACACAGATGGACTTACACATGACATTGGTGTTGATAATACAGTACAGTAGTGTACTGTAACCCTTTAAGGGAAATTAAAATACTTAAACAAACTTTTCCCATAGTATAGTAATTCTATGTGTGAACAAGGCCACCTGGTCTCCTACTCATGCTAATGCATATCGTATATCATAAAAAAAATGTTGTTTAATTAAGACATTTTATTTTTGATACATTTTAATATCAAAATTTTCAAACATGAAAACAATAAAAAAAAATACAAACACAGGCGAAGATTAGGTACAGACCATAAAGGTTCACTAAATAAACATGACGAGATTACTGACATTCCCTCTAAATATGACCTGTACAGTCAAGTAAAAATGTCTATAATGAGAAGAATTATCCAAAATCAGTGTAAATCATATGAATTCACTATCAATGCACGAATGCTTGTCAATAAATTTAATTGTAATATATATTAGCTTTTCCTTTCTTATGCACAACACAAAGTTTATGTAAAAATAGACTATCATTTTTATTTCTATCGCTGAAGAGTAATGTACATAAAAAAAAAAAAAAGAGTCCCTGATTTTACAGAGAAAATTCATGTTTAGTATAATAAATTATAAACATCTCGAGTCTGTTTTAAGGAATAAAATTATGTCGTGCTTAATGTTTTTTTAAAACTGTATTTGATCCCCCCATAAAGCCCTTTGAATGCCTTGGAAGTAAATTAATCCAAGGGAAGCATTTACAAAAACTCTTCACACCAATCAGAAAGGCATTGATGACAGTCCCCAGCTTGTTTGACATTGGCTCCAGCAGTATCCTTCAGCCAATCGATGAAGAGTTCTTTATTCTTCTTTAAGACCAGAAACTGGCCAAGAACCACATATGCCTGGTGTGGAAAAAGGAAATGAACATGAACAAGGAAACACAAAAAAGATATATGCTATTAAAGACATAAAAAGAATTTTACTGAAACTGATTTGAGAAAGCACACGTTAAGATAAAAGAAAGTTGGGACAAATGCTGTGATGTGTGCTCCAGCGACAGTATGTGTTGAATGAGATCCAAACTAGAACTGTAAGACAGTGAATACCTTAACCCTTCCATTAAGTTTATTCAAATTCTATGAAAAACTGTTGAGATTTAACTAGCTTCCAGCTGTTCCAGTTATATTAATGATAATAGACATACTGTACTGTAGATGACAATATTTAAAACAGACATTTTATACATCCAAAAGTCGACTGAAGTTTTCAATGTTTTTTCTTTTAAATACAGGTATTGTAAGCCCTCGATAACTTGGCATATACAGTGGCCCTCGTTTAACGAACACCTCGGTTAACGTAATTTCGATTAACGAACTGCCTTCCATAAGGATCTTCAATTCGTTTAACGAAAAAAATTTCGCTTAACGAACTTCTTACGAACCGACCTCAACATGTTTTCGCTTGCACTGACCGGGCAACCAGCTTTAGTATCAGTCCGCCAATACATTAATCGGTTCTAGGGCTTAAATTCCTTACTATTTTTGTAAATATCAAGAAGTTTATACTATTCAATTATTTTAAAAGTTTAATATTCAATTTTTTAGTCATTTTAACAATTATTGAACAAAATTGAAGGTAAAGTGACTAGTTTAATGCGCGGCATCCAGCCTCTTAACACAGCAAACAGGCGTCAGTCTCTCTCTGTTTTCACTGGAGGTAACATCTTGCTTGAGACTCTCTTCAACTAAACGCTTTTTTTCTGTGTTTCCAAGCAAATTATTGGTCATTTTGAAAATTATTTTACATATTGACAATATATAGTGCAGTGCAGTGTTATTTTAAAGAAAATATTCTTTATTTACAGCTAGTTTAACTTTGAAAAATACGTGTTGCCATTGTTTGAATCCAGCATGGGGCCTAAGAGATCAAGAAAAGTGATTTCAATCCAAATGAAGCAGGAAATAATAAAAAAACACGAACAAGGTATTAAATCAAATGCGCTATGCAAAGAATATGGCATGTCGGCATCAACTGTGTCGACAATTCTTGCACAAAAAGACAAATTTAAGGAAGTGAACGTGAGAGACAAATCTACAAGAGTGTTTAAAAGTAGATCCCTAATCGTAGAAACTGAGAGGTTACTTATCATCTGGATTAGGGAAAAACAGATGAAAGGTGATTCAGTTTCTGGTGATTTCATTTGTGAAAGAGCCAGGGAGATTTATGAACATTTAAAGACAGATCAACCTAGTTCTTCAGGAACAGAATTTGAAGATTTTCGGGCTAGCAAAGGCTGGTTCGAAAAATTTAAGAAAAGAAGTGACATTTTAAGTGTTGTTAGGCATGGTGAAGCTGCTAGTGCTGATAAAGAAGGGGCAGCAAAGTTTTTAATTGAATTTAAAAAACTGATGGAAGAAGAAAATTATCTTCCACAGCAAGTGTTCAATGTTGACGAAACTGGGCTGTTCTGGAAAAAGATGCCCAAAAGAACATTCATCACCAAGGATGAAGCCTCTTTACCTGGGCATAAACCCATGAAAGACCGTCTCACTCTATTGCTTGGTGCCAATGCTTCAGGGGATTTCCGACTGAAGCCTATGCTTGTCTACCACTCTGAAAACCCCAGGGTGTTCAAGCAACAGAAAGTGGTAAGAACAATGCTTGGAGTTTATTGGAAGTCCAACCGTAAGGCATGGGTGACAAGACAGTTCTTTAATGAATGGGCTATTGATGTGTTTTGCCCCTCTGTCAAGAGCTACCTAACCACCAATAAACTTCCTTTAAAGGCTCTTCTCCTCATGGATAATGCTCCTGGTCATGACCCTGACCTTGCCAGAAATTTGGAGTATAAATTTGACTTTGTGAAAGTGTTGTTTTTGCCTCCAAACACTACATCACTCATACAGCCAATGGACCAGAATGTGATCAGCAACTTCAAGAAGTTGTACATGAAGAAAATGTTTAGGAGGTGTCATCAGGCAACTTCCATTGATCCTGAACTAACACTGAAACAGTTCTGGAAGACACAATTCAACGTCCTGGAGGCTGTAAAATTGATTGTGTCATCATGGCAAGAAGTCTCCAATAGAACCCTCAATTCTTCATGGAAAGCACTGTGGCCATCAGTAGTCCATGATTTTGAGGGATTTGAGGATGACACAGAGTTGGACCAGGAGATTGTGTCCATTGGTCAGTCATTGGGTCTTGAAGTGGAGGAGAAGGATGTGGAAGAGCTTGTGATGTCTCATGAGGAGGAACTTACTCCTAATGACTTGAAGGAACTGGATGAGATGTTACGGGTAGAGGCTGACAGTGGTGAGGAGGAAATTGAAAGTGATGACCATATGTCAGCTAAACAGTTGAAAGATGTGATTTACCACTGGGAGAAGTTCAGGGAACTGGCTTCAAAGCACCCAGAAGTGGAAAAAACTGAACTAACTTTGTGTCATGTTGAGGACTCAGTGGTCTCCTTCTTTAAACATAAGTTAATGGTGAGGAGGACAGATGCCCCACAGACCACAATTGACACTTTCTTCAGTAAAAGGCAGAGGGAACAAGATGCTAGCCCTCAGCCTTCCACTTCAAGAAGGAGAGAGGATGTTCATGGTGGAGAATCTGTCAGTCCAGAGGTTCCTGACATTTTCATGGAAGGTGACTCACCTTCCAAGAAGCAGTAAAATGCTTCTCCTCCACCTCCACTTCCTTCTCTTCTCCCTTCTCCTCCTGCACCTCCCACTTCAAATGCACATCATCACCATCATCCAGGAGCCTTCTACATACACACCTCAAAGTAAGTAAATTTTTCCGCCATTTTTGTTGAAGTTAGGAAATTTTCGGTGAGCTGGAACCAATTACCCAAAAACCCATTGAAACAATGGTTTCGGTTAACGAACGTTTCGGTTAACGAACGACCTTCTGGAACAGTTGAGTTAGTTAACGAGGGGCCACTGTATGGGGCTCAGGCCTTGCCGAGTTATACCAAATTCCGACTTATCGAGGCACTTCCCCCCCCCCACCTACAAAACTACAACAATAAAAACTTATTGACCCATATATGTGTACTGTACATGGAATTACTAATGTAAAAAAAAGTAACACTTATCAGCACTGCAGACAAAGAATGAAACATCATAGTATGTGAGAGGTGCATGGTTAGGTGACACAGATGCATGGTAGGTGACACGGGCATAATAGGTGACACAGAGGCATAGTAGGTGATGCAGGTGGCCAGATATGCCAAGATTTTCCCAGATAATTATATATATATCGGCATTTCCCAAGTTATACTATAATATATTCCGAAACCATATCCATGTCGAGTTATGATATTCCGAGTTATTGAGGGCGTACTGTGCAGTTGAAACCACCCAAAACACAAGTTTCAAGATTCAAATCATCCAAAATGTGACCATTTCTTATGAATTATATATACAGTACATATTTTTCCCCAACACAGCCTAGCTAAATGTATCATGAGGAACAGCACAAACCTCCCAAGGGAGTGAGGACAATCACTCAATACTTGGTTTTGTGTGACAAAAGAAAATTAGAGAAACAATTTATGACTTAATAAACTTGCAGGAAAAAAAAGTGCTGTATGCATTAAGAACATTAAATAAGAAAATGTCATTAAATTTTTTAATGTTAGTAACAGCATTCTACCAGCTTCTGGCAACTTGCTGTGCAGGCAGAAGGCACCAAGCAAGAGAGAATGCTCTGCCAGTGGTTTGTTTTACAGGAGTTTTGGAAAAAAAATTAATGCTTTCAAAACTGCATTTCAATCTGGTTCATGTCGGTACAGTACAGTAAAGTCTGAAGGGAGAAGGGAGAGGGGATTAGGGGATGAGAGGCAGAGCAAAGAGATAAGAACTGGGTGTAGTGTGGGGGTGGGAGGGAAGGGGAGGGTGCGAGAGGAAGTGTACTGAACTGAGAAAGCTCTCTCTATCTTGCTTTTTATAAATAATACATTATTAATTCACCTATGATGTATATACACTGTACCGGTACACTGTATTTGAGTGTGAGTGTGCACTAGCACAAGCATGTGTGTGTGTACAGTATGTAGTTGTTTTGATTTCATGTCCAGTTTCATTATACAACTCATGTGCAAACCATAAACCACGGTCTAGTGTTGGTTTGGAATACACCTCAGATTAACAAATAATTATAGATAATGGATTCTTTCTTTTGAGCATCTGAGCCCAGCAATATACAGTTACCGTATAGTACTGTATTATCAAAATAATTGTTTGGCCAAGTATAATGAGTGGTAATTAAACAAGGATTAGTGATACAAAAGTTTCATTAAGTGAACAATTGCAGATATAATGCCAAGAGATAGCATAATATATTTACTTTATGCCAGCTGGGGCAGGATAAGGCCGGGGGTCAGATTCACTAACATGGTCGTAACTTTGATCGCACTTCCTTTATCTCAAGAGGCTAAGACGACTGTGCTATCTTGGTAATTGGTTCACTAATGGATTGTACGAGACCCGAATGGAAGTTTAGTTCAGTAAGCTACCATCAGAGAGATTTATGGTGCATTTGTAATAATTATTCACTAGACCAATCACCGTCCCTGGAATAAAACAATCTGAAGGAATATTAACCAAACACAAACTACCCTTGTTAGCAGACAACACATAAATGATCACACATAAGAACAACAATGCCAAAGATATTTAATAGTTTAAATGTCTTCAATTGTTGTTTATTATTTATCATTAGAGATTGTTTGTCTAATGTTTTAATATAATTATATTATTATTGAAGAAGGTAAGGTATATGTAAGTCTTCTGTTCATTGTGCAATAAACTAATAATACATCAGTTGTTGGTGGCGTCAGTCCTGCCTTTATTGTTATATGTGTCCAGTCTATGGCACCAACTACATTAGGAAATCCTTTTATTCAGTGAAATTTCCGCTTCGTTTCTGTAATCGCATTAACTCCACTTGGCATTTTTATTTCTACTCTAGCTTTTCTGTAGAGCAATTGTCACTTTATCTATAATTCTTGATACAGGAGATTGGCATAAGCCATTAATGTCACCGACTATACTCTGAAAACTACCATTTGCAAAAAATCTCAAAGCTATTTGCACAGAAGTATGAGGTGAGACCACATGAGACTTTGTCATCAATCAACCAACAATTTTGCTGTAGTAGGTCATTTAACCATTGTACTGTATATCCCTACCTGGAAATCTGTAGGTACCATAGCAGTAGGTGGTCATCTATTTCTAGAGGGTCCAAAGAATCCCAAACCACCCTTTCCCTCTGAGTGCAGTCATAAGCTAAAGCAATCATTAGTTCCATCTTCACAGCTTCACTCTCACTAGCGATGCTTGAAGCATGTCTGGCAGCTCTGTGTGTTTTGGTATGGATTGTATATTAGAGAAAAAGGGAGTTATATGACCTTATTTCCGTCTTGTGGAAGCTTACGAGTGCTCGGAGGACACTGCTGCGCTTGCTGTGTGATAAGTTCGTAAATGTTAGTGAATCACCCGTTCAGCCTTAAAGGTGGCTGAAGGGACAAAAAAATTATCATAAGTTGTTTGTGAATCTGGCCCCAGTAACTAATAAGACTCCCTATCTTGGCTCATAGGTTGTCCTACTTACATGACTACTTGGCCTAGCAACCATACCACCATGACGCTGTTACTATGTACAGGTCACATCACATGACCCATGTTACTAAATGGACTTTGGAGACACCACAAAGTTTGTGGCCTTGAAAAGTAATGGCTACAGTATAAATGCGAGTCAGAGAGAAGCAGCTCAAGCAAAAATTCTGGGGCAAGCACAAGTTGTCCTGGAGTCCTGTGACAACACAAAAGGGGTAGATGGCCCAGGTCACAGTCCAATTTAGTGTTTCCCATGTAAGTAATGAACCTCTGTTACTTGGTGGTAGGGTCAGGGGTCCTCTAGAAGAGACATTAGTTGGTAGAATGCCCCTGTTGATGAGCAGAGATGATTTCATTGATATTAAACAGATATACAGAAGTTATATGCTATTTGTTAATATGAACTTCTCATAATTAACATTTGTGCTGGGGGGGGGGGGTTCACAGTGGCCAGTGGTGGTGGTATTGGGTTAGAATTATGTATGTCTACTTTTATGTCCTGTTGTATCAACTTGAAATAGAATAAAATGGACAACATAATACAAGTTAAGGGAATATTCATTCTTTGATAATGAGGTGATGACATTTGTTAATTCACATGTAGTAACATTTATTATCAGAGGTTGTTTTTGCTTTACTTGGAACCACAAACCATGCGGTGCTAGACAACTCGTACTCAAGCAAATCGTACCCATCAGAACATGTCAAGTCTTACCTAATTTACGGGAGTTCATACCCATATACATATATAAAGCATGGACAAATTTCTAACAGCATGACAATGAAAGGGATCACACAACAATTCACCACCACAAAGAAACTTTGCTATTCTAAAGACACTATTTAACAGTTTTAGATGTGAATGTGCAGCAGAAAACCACACAGGGGAACAATACAACAGGGGTAATGCAAAACTATGAAAGCACATACCAGAAATTGCCAAATCCCCAAACAATCTATGTCTTGTGAATAATCACCAATTCCTGCAAAACTCTTGCTCCCATTTGTTGAATATGAGTTGCAATAAATCAAATCTAATTTTTAATTGACAATCACTAATCAAAAATCAACTATGATTTAAGGTCAACATTGAAAATCTATCAATCTCAGATTTGTATAATTCACACAAGCATCACAATCACCAGACTGGTTTTAATAGTGATTGTTTACAAAAAACTGGAGCTGGAAAATCAATCTGTTTTTATGTATGTCTAGACTCCTCCATATCTATATTTTGTTGACTACAGGGTATTTTAAACATTTACATCGCCCAGTTTATAAATTGAAACTGCCAAATCTATTAGCTTGAAATCTGTAAATTGCAATAAAGTTATTCTAAACCACACAGTGTGAAATATGTACTTGAAGTGCAATGTTTGAATGATGGAATAAGATACTTATGTAATGAGATGCAACCAATGTTAAAGCCTGTATTACATTTCACTGCACTGTCCTACAAAATTAACATAAACTTTTTTGTAATCATTGAAGCTAAAATTTTACATAAATCCACCAAACTGTGGTAAATTCAATTCTGTTTTTATTTCATGGGGGGCTTGTCTGAGAGGGCCCAGGTCACTTGCCCCTCCCTTAATCTGGCCCTAAATAGTTCGTAATAAGCTATAATAACGTGTCACAGCAGCTACCTATGCATGGTATGGATTATCTCTTGAATTGGGCGCAAGTAATCTTGGGTACGGTTATCTCGTGAGTTGGGTATGAGTCATCTTAGGTATGAGTTGGCGTGGGTACAAGTTAACTTTTTTGAGTACAATTTATCTTGGGTATGAGATGACCCTAACCCCAAGCCATGTACCACTTTCCCCAATAGATATTGATCATTTATCCCACACTCGACCCCAGATGAGTTATTGTGAGGCATTAAATTTCTGGTGTTTTATTTACATAGCGTGCTCACAGCCAGACCGGCGCCTGCCTGTTTCGATGGTGTAACCAACAGGATGATTGGTAAAATTGCAGATTACAGCTACCAAAGAATCTGATAAAAAAAAAAAAAAAATACTTAACCTAACCTAATGTAATATAAGAAAATGATCATTGAAAAAATAGTTTTATCGACTGAGTGTAGTGAATTTCCGGAATTCTGTGGTTGCTGTTTATTGCAATATTACCGGATGATTAAGAGAAGGGAAGGAGTTATATTTATGCAATGCAGAGGTACTTTTTGTGCATCATCTAGGAGCTACTGTATTTTTTGGTGTACTGTATTATGTATGTTACTTAGTGTTTAATTAAAGCAATTTTGGAATGGTTTATGGGAATACAGTAAATGGCCTCTGAAACCAAACTAGTTTTTCCATTTAAATCTATTAAACTACAACTCACACCTTGATAATTCACGTCTTCCTATACCTAACCCGGGGATTATTGTGACTCCACTGTATTTTTAATTTTATCATACATTGCTCTGACTGCATATGTTCCTTCAGATAAATTTAACACAAATCAAGAGGGGGCAAATCACCTCTCAGTGCCAGTAATGCCAGGGAACACTCTCCTCTCACCTTGTCAAAGCCTTTACTGGAGAGTCTTTGTCCTAGTACTGGACCAATTCCTGCCAGTTCTGTGACCTCCTTCTCCTCCATTGGCTCAGCCACAAAGTTACGATGCTTCTGACTTGTCGAAGACATTTTGGTAGTCTGTTGAGCATGCACAAGAAACACATTAGAACAGTAATTATTATAAAAAAATAAAAATAAATAAACATACAAAGACTTTTATTCCACTTTTGATCCTTTGACTGTAATGACTTAACCCCGAGTTCAGTGACATTTCATTATCAAAAGCTGATGACATTATACACAGGGTTAGCATCATTTAATACAGTTTTTTTAAGCTGCATCTGATGCATATGACTTTATTTTTATTATAAGTAGTGGGCAGGGTATGAAGGATGAGGGAAATTGCCAAGTAAAACAAGATGAAAAACTGATCACAACAATAAAATGATGTCTCTACATGCTTTGTATGTCAAGAAATTGATTATTTCCCTTAAATATTCCTCCGAAAAACCAGCCGTTGTCAGTGCCTGTTGTCATGTGGTCTTTGTTTACACGAGCAGCTCGGTCATGTTCACAAAAAGCATAAAATTACACCATGCCACTTAAAGATAGTTGCTTTCATTAGTACCAGATATCAAATTAAATACTTTCTGTGTAATATAGCAGGGAGTCTTCCAAATAGAGGTGATACACGGCATGGTGGCAAGTTTTATAACCCTTAAACAATGATCCTTGTTCACACACTGCCAAAACTGTATAATAGCAACAATAACATGTCATTCAAAGGAAAGTTGTAGATTTATACGTCAATACGTTGCACATCCCATACAGTAAAGATAATTCAAAGCTTACCAAGACCTGCAAAATTTAGAAACTATAACAGCTTCAGTTGCCTCTTCCCTATTGGCTCCTGCACGAGAACTTTAAATCTGACTTCCGCGTCATATACAACACAAATCCGTATTTTCATAATGGAAAAATGTTTAACAACTCTAAAAGTAACTCACCTCTTCACACAAAAACTGACAAGCACAAACCCGCGAATTCTAAAGTTCAACTGTATTATGACACTAATGGTGACATTTATGAAACTTTATTCCAAGTTAAAATTAACTAAAATCACTACAAAACAGTTTAATGTAATATAAATCACATATTTCCTAGAGATAATTTCATAATAAATATTTACATGGAGAGACTTTAATAGGCATCCTAAGGTACTGTACACTGAAGTCAACTAACTGTACTGTGATACCCGTGTGGCCTTTGGTAGACCCGAGTGATCAGATACTTCCTTTAAAAAGATCTTCGTTTAACTAGTTTAAGGTTTTTAAATTTCATATAAACAAGAAAAACACCAAAACCCTGCAATTAAAATAACACATTCCCTTCTTACAAATATTACTTCGAAAAAATACTACTGTATATGACGCATGGTTATATTGTAGCGTGGTGATGAGGCTCAGTTGTAAAGTTCATATTTGATGTGGCCACATACACACGTACAATAAGGGAGATTTCGCACTCAGGATGGAGGCGAGAAAGGAAACTCAGAATAGCTTAACTTTACATGTATTGTATGTACAATGCAGTGCTCGGGCGTTGCTGTGGTGAGGAGCTTGTCGAGAAGAGGTCCTGTCCGTTTGATAGCGTTGAGTAGAACCAGTGTTGCCAGTGCCAGATCGGTTTTACCAATTTTCTGGGAAAATGTGTCTAAAAAATCTGGATATTTTAAACTCATTAGAAATTTAAATATGCCAATGTAATTAAAGCTTATTTGGCAGTTAAGAAGGAATAGGTTCTGCAGGCAAGTTATACTGTAAGGGTACGTTCAGCACACTCGAGAGAACGGTTACCTCGCACCGCTAGATGTCTAGGACTATTATAAACGAAATCCTATATAAGTTATATAGGATTTCGTTTATAATAGTATCACAGGTTATATAATATAACCTGTGATACTTTTAAGATATCATCATGGAAAATACTGTAATATTATTTTGTTCTTGCTTGTAATTATCATTTTAGTTTATTTCATTATTAGGATAAAACCACCATGTTATATCATGTTCATTGTTGCTTCCTCTTTGAATTGTTACATTTGCTTTTGTGTTATTTCAGATACTATGTAGTGAAATGAGTTAATTAAAGCTGCATGTGGCAACCAAGTGTTTTATTTACCACATAGCCCTTGTCATTCCTTCTTGCCTAACTCCCTGGCCTGGGACTAGAAAATAAATGACAATAAGAGCAATGAATGAAGTACAATACCCTGTACAGTGGTGAGAATATGTGGTAGTTTATCAAGTTCGTTGCAGTATAGAAAAGACCATTATTCGGAGAACCATAATTCACAAACTTCTTCCATCAGTGTCTAAGCGCGTCAGATTTATGGAACCTACCTTCACTCTCTATGTAATACCTGTACAGTACTTGTGAGGGACCACCATAAGGGAGTTATTAGCTCACTATTACTATACTTTCTATTAAGACTCTCTCCTCTGTTATGGGAACTTCATAACTATCTTGCCAGAGACTGTTTCATATCATTAATACACACATATTGAAGTGAATGAAAAATTACCCAGTCTCAAAAAAATTGTAATGCCTCTCTATTGTGCACATACACACATAAAATCCTATTAACTCTGGGAGAAAAAGACCATAAATAAAAGTTTCCAGGAAATCCGAGTATTTTTTGAACAGGTGTAAAAGATATACTGTGCTGTAATGTTAAAAATTCCATAAAGTGCTAAGCTACTATGATAGATACTAAACTTTTCTTCTTTAAATACAGAGCAATATGGGTATGATGATAATGTTAAAATATGTAAGCAAATAATACAAACAATAACATATTTATGAGAACAAGGAAATACACCTGACTTAATTTTTCATAGTTGTATCTGGGACAAATCATTCTCTGAATATTCCTTACATGGGAAGCACCACTCGCCTTTTTGCCAACAAATTTTCTGGTCTTTTTTTTGTTATTTCACATTACTGTATGCAGTTGTCTTCACACAACCATAAGAATGATGACTTTGGAGTGTTTCAGACATACGGTAAGGGATTGCATCTTGTATACATTAATTTAAAATCATTATTGCCCAAGATGTCTGAAGTCAGCATTCTAGTTAAGCTTCTAAAACTAGGGCATCATTAACACACCTTTCAGATCAACTACCTCTGGTTTACTGGGGTCATTATTTCTTCTTTTTCCCAGCCTCAGAAAACAAATCAGGTTCTAGAATGCCACTGTTTTTGGTAAGAAAAGTGAATACTGTACTGTACCGATATCTCAAAGCATGATTGATTAGTGTAATGTGTGTTTGCATACAGTATTTCTACAGTTGTTCTTTCCTTGCCATCCATCATTAAGAAATTCCAAATTTGATATTTACCCGATGCTTCACACAGCACGGTAGTGTCTATTGATGCCAGCCATCATTTACAGAATTATTTTGCCACACTCGTACTTTTTTATGAATGCATTCAAATGCTACCTAAATTAATAGTAAAAAAAAAAGGTGTAAATAAACCTAACTGACCTTTACCTATGAAAAAAAAATTGTACATTGACATTGAATTACTGAACACTTCATGATGAAAAATTTTGCTCATATATTCAACTAAAAGGACTTAACTATTGAGAAATTTTCAATTTGATATTCTGTAGTTCTTCTGTATTACCAGCAATAGAAACAATATCAAAACTTGGTAAGTAAATTAAATACTGCAATGGTTTGCTCTTGACTCCGCTGCAGTGCATTTTAACGGAAAAGCTTGAATATAGGGGAGAGAAAAAACTATTCAACATTGTAAATGGTGTTGTAATATTGGTTTAAACAAAATATTCTGTGTTAATTAACTGCACCTCTTTTATGTCATGACCATAAATAGTAAGCTTTCCAGAAACAGTCATCAGTATATTTTTTTGACATAAACCCATTACATCAGGCATATTCACAAAGTTATCAGTAACACATTCATTATTAACAATTCCAAATGTATTGATTCTTCAGTTCTTCATCTAGTACTGTACCATAAAAAAAGACAATGACAAAATACAACCATATCAAATTCCTTAAACAGTACTGTATGCAGTTAATGGTGCCTCACACCTTTTAAAAAATAACTCTTCAAATCTGAATAAAAATCAAACATACAATATTTATATCTTTTCACTTCTTTCTAAACAAAGCTTTAATATACTGTACTATATAAGTACAAAAGAACTTTTTTAGGTAGTTCCTCTAAAATATGGAGTAAAGGCAAAGCAAAAAATACCCAGTGAGTGCACAGAACACCTGGACGGCATTAAGTACTGAAGTTCAATAACAATCCTAGGGCTATGGTAATATATAACCTAGAGCTAGCTACCATCTAATTAGGCCCACTCCCACTAACTGTGGTAGTACTGTACTTATTAAGGAAACAGGAATCTTAAAGTCCAGAGTCTCTGGATTATAATGCAACCAATTCTGAGCACCACTATATTCATCAGGCAGAAATATACAGTACCTCATGCTACTTTTTTCACCTATGATTTTATATATACTGTACTGTACTGTACTAAAAGCCCAAAAGATGAAGATGCTATTTCTCACTGATGGGGTGACATGTACAGTATCTAATTACTAAGTGTTTAGCACATACAATATACAGTACATAATACAATAGATATCGTCCTTTCTTTAAAGTGATAAATTATATATTTCATTGTAAATTATACTTTTCATTTGTAATAATGTTATACTGTCAGTAAAAGCCAAGTTTTGACTAGTATAACCAAGTACAAAAAATTCTGGAATAATATTTCAACTACTACAGCCAGTCTCTGACAACAAAATAAGAAGAAACCAATGCGCCAAAGAAAGGTTCTGTAGGGGGCTCTCGGAAATAAATTAGGGAAAATGGTAACTGAAAATTTATACAAAAATAGATGTATTTGCTTGAAGATGCATTAATAATTTTCTTAAATTGCACAGGGAAATAGAAGTAAATTAATGTCTTGATTATAAAATGATTAGGCACTTTTAAAGCTTTGATTAATTTGTACCCTACTAGTAAAGTATAAATTAAGTTAATAAAAATAATAACAACAGTGTAACTTATATTAAATAATTAAAAACAAAATGCATTGATCCTGGAATCCCATTCTATAACTAAGGCTGGATCAGGTAACTTATCCATTATCAGCCAAGGTCTATGGGTTGAAAGCCCAGGCAACTTGACAATGGTGGCTGAAACTACAGTATACTGCAAATGGATAATTACTGATAGTTCAAAACCTTTTCATCATAATCAAAGCCCCTAAACAGAGGGTCTTGGCTATGTCAGTCATCATTTAAGACGAGAGTGTAGACTATTGTTGCCAAACTAGACATGTACTGCAAACTCTCACTTGGCTCAACTATATATACTACTGTATTATTTCATCAGGTGAACCCTTAGTTCTAGCCAACTTCAGTGTTACTTAATGGGACAAGGGAAGGTAACACTGTTGTCTGATCCAAGTTAATGTGGGTTTTCAGGATCAATGCCTCATTTTTAACTTAATGCCTGGCTTTGACATTTCTTGTATTCTGAAGCCAGCTAAGTACAGGGAGGAAAAAGGCAAAAAATATTCTCCCAAGGCTAGTGCAACTACATACACCACAAGACAAAGTAATCCTACTTAAACAATGGTAGGAGGCATGACTTGTTAAACTAGTTGTCCTAAACCCACTACAGTACATACAATAAATTCAAACATTTTATCACACACTTGATATTCATCAGTGAAAGCAGTTCAGAAGACAACAAGCACCATGAAATGGACATATATTATGATGATCTTAAGTGTAGAGTAATAGCTCACAGTCTTAGCAATAAAGCTAGCTCTGCTGACACATGAAAAAAATTACAAATCCATAGAACCCACCAATTAATACTATTACACAAAATAAGAATATAATCACAATACTATATGCATAAAAAAATGCAAACAAATTAATATTGTAACAAATACACATTTGTCAGCCATGGAATTAACTCAAGGGAGGCCATGTTACAAGAGTAAACAAGATACTGTACAACTCAACATGACTCAATGGAAGCAGTAAGAAAAACAGTACGTATTTATACTCCTAGTGATCCATGAAAGGTTCCTTTATGTCCTTATATGGAACATATAAGATCAAACTACAATTTCTTGAAGGAAATAATGCATTATGTAAAGGTCTAACTACCTCCCCAAGCTGGGTATCAAGCACATCCTCCATACAGCTTCCAAAATAAGATATTCTTTAAAATCCACTTTAGACCATACCAGAGTATCCTCTTATCAACTTTTGGCCAGAAAATTTTAATGTATCTGAAAACTAAAGAGCCATTATACAATAGGCAGACTATGCATGGTGAGCTTGGGGGTGTCTCAACACTCCGAATAATCTCAAACTGAGTCATTAGGTCCTATGTACTTGAAATGTGGTAATGTAACTTCTACTAATAAGAAAGCTTAGCACTGTGAGGCTATAGATAAACCTGCAGAGAGACCCTCGGCCAGATCGAAAGAATACACCACGGCTGGTTTGGTGAGGGTAAGGATATTTCCAACCATCACTTTTGTGGGCTTGGGTTTTGAGCCAGTCAACTTTAGCTGGTAATGCACAACTTGCCCAAGCCAGGCATTAGGCTATAAATAAAGAAATATTTTAAGGTATACCCGGTAATTCAGTAAGCCCCAATTCAGTAATAATAAATAAGTATAAATCTTGCAATTCTTAAAGCATAACTTGTATGTACATGTACATATGTTATTGAGTAACTTAAATATTTCTTCCAAAATCACATTAAAACATACAAAAATGGAGGATTGAACGTGAAACCCCATTTTATAACTAACCCTGGATCAGATGACTTGTGTGTTTTCCCATCAAGTCTACAATTGGACTGGGACTTATCCATTAATTAGTTTATTCTCCAAGTTGCAACCATAACCCAGAAATTGTTTTTCTGATTAATTGGGTAAAATATCTGGTGTTGCAACCTGTGGCCATTTGACACCAAAAATAAAACTTATAATTTAAAAATATTATATAAACAAAATAAAATCTTATTAAGTTTAAATACAGTGACCCCTCGTTTAACGAACGCCTCGGTTAACGAAATTTCGGTTAACGAACTGCCTTCCATAAGGATCTTCAATTCAGTTAACGAACAAAAATTCGGTTAACGAATTTCTTACGAACCGACCTCAACGTGTTTTCGCTTGCACTGACCGGGCAACCAGCTTTAGTATCAGTCCGCCAATACATTAATCGGTTCTAGGGCTTAAATTCCTTACTATTTTAGTAAATATCAAGAAGTTTATACTATTCAATAATTTTAAAAGTTTAATATTAACTTTTTTAGTCATTTTAACAACTATTGAACATAATTGAAGGTAAAGAAACTAGTTTCTGGCGTGCCATCCAGCCTGTTAACACACCAGACAGGCGTTAGTCTCTCTCTGTTTTCAGTGGAGGTAACATCTTGCTTGAGACTCCCTTCAACTAAATGCTCTTTTTCTGTGTTTCCAAGCAAATTATTGGTCATTTTGAAATATATTTTACATATTGACAATATATAATGCAGTGCAGTGTTGATTTAAAGAAAATAATCTTGAAATACACCAAGAGAACTAAAATTTTATGGATGAAATGGTGCCATGGGGTGACTTCTCTTCCACCCCAATGCCTTCTCTTCTTCCTTCTCCTCCACCCCCATTCTAATTCCCATCATCATCATCATCATCCAGGAGCCTTCTACATACACACCTCAAAGTAAGTGAACTTTTCTACCATTTTTGTTGAATTTAGGAAATTTTCGGTGAGCTGGAACCAATTACCCAAAAACCCATTGAAACAATGGTTTCGGTTAACGAACTTTTCGGTTAACGAACGACCTTCTGGAACGGATTGAGTTCGTTAACCGAGGGGTCACTGTATAAAAATTGAAATAACCTAATATAAAATACAGTATTTACAGTACTGTATTTAAAATCACAAGTGGTTAAGTATTTCTATTGCAAATAAAAATTAAAAAGTCGACCCTCAGGTGCTGAACTTCCCTCGCTGAGCACAAAGAGCTTAAAAGTTATACAGTAAAAAGATAATCAAATTATTTTTTTTTTACACAAAGTGTAAACAATGATGGATGATGGGTAGCTTCCCAGTGGTGAGTTATACCATAGAACTTTTGGGGGGGGGGGTGTTCTATGCCACTGTCCTCCCTTTATCTACCTGGCTTCATGAGAAACCTGGTCCAAGAATAATAATAAATAAAGGTTTGATCCTGAAATCCATTTCCATGAGTCTGAACCAAGTAAGGGGTATCAACTGGCCTGACTTATTAAGGTACAAGAACGCAGACACTACGCTGAATATCATAACTAGTAAAATGACCCATTTGATCGATAAATATATACCCAAGACCAAACCCAGTGCTTCTAGGAATACGAGGGGATCCCTACACATGAACCATGCGGCGGTCGACAAAATTAAGAAGAAAACCCAGAAATTCAAGACGTGGGTTGGGTCAAACGATGAGCAAGACAGGAGGATGTATGCAAGAGCCAGAAACCAAGCAAAGATAGAGTGTAGGAGGGCTGAAAAGGAGTTCCAAAGGCTGGTTGCACGCGAGGTCAAGTCAAACCCAAAGGCGTTTTACCGCTATGCAAAGTCGAAATTGAAAACGCGAGTAGGAGTATCAGACCTGAGGCTTGAAGATGGTAGTTACGCAGATTCTGACCAGGATAAAGCTGAGGCATTGAACAGCTTCTTTTCCTCAGTGTTCACAAGAGAGGATGCAACTAACCTTCCTGCGTTTGAGGACAGACGGTTCGACACAGCACTGACCCACATTGTGTTCACAGAAGAGGGTATTAGAAATAAACTGTCCAGGCTAAAGGTCCATAAGAGTCCTGGACCTGACATGGTGCATCCTAGAGTGCTAAGGGAGCTGTGCAACGAGCTTGCAGAGCCCCTGAAGATTCTGTTTTGTAAATGCCTGGATGAACAAATGGTCCCCAGTGAATGGAAAGTGGCTTATGTGAGTCCTATCTTCAAGAAGGGCGATAGGCACTCCACGAACAACTATAGACCGGTGAGCCTGACCAGCATAATATGTAAAGTACTTGAGAGTATTATCAGAGATGCAGCGATGGAACATCTACTACGAAACAACCTTGTAAAAGATTGCCAACACGGTTTTATGCCGGGGCGCTCTTGCTTGACACAATTGCTCAAGGTATTGGATATTTGGACCCATATTCTAGAACGGGGTGGTAATATCGACAATATTTACCTAGATTTTGCCAAGGCTTTCGACAGTGTACCCCACGAAAGGCTGAAAATCAAACTGGAAGGGTACGGAATTTGGGGAAATGTCCTAGCGTGGATAGAAGACTTTCTACATGACCGCAAGCAATGTGTGGTGATTAATGGCATGAAATCGTCATCTGTACCTGTAACAAGTGGGGTACCGCAGGGTAGTGTATTGGGCCCGCTGTTGTTTGTTTGTTTCATAAATGATATGCCTGACGTTGTACACTCCTCCATACAAATGTTTGCCGATGACGCCAAGTTATTTCGGGAAATTAAGAACCAAGCGGACTGTGAAGAGCTGCAGAAGGACCTCTGTGGGCTCCAGGAATGGTCGAAGGAATGGCTGCTGAGATTCAATGTCACGAAGTGTAAGAGGATGCACCTGGGGCGTACCAACGGTAAGGAGGCGTACCATATGTCCCAACGGGATGAAGAAAATGTACTAGTTGAGACTGTGTGTGAGAAGGACCTAGGTGTGTATGTTGACAATGAGCTGAAGTTCTCGGGCCATTGTGAGAAGAAGGTAAATCAGGCAAATAAATTATTGGGTCTTATAAGAAGGTCGTTCAGATATCTAGACGGTCCGTCCCTCGTGACGATCTTCAGGAGTGAAGTGCTTCCCCATCTGGAGTACTGTCACCCCATCTGGTCCCCGAGATATGCTAGGGACTGTCAGTTGGTTGAAAATGTTCAAAGGAGGGCCACCAAACTGGTGCCTGCACTTCGGCACCTCAGCTACCCTGAGAGATTGGAGCGCTTGAACTTGCCTAGCTTATACTACAGACGGGCAAGGGGGGACCTAGTTGAGGTGTATAAGTATCTCAGGGGGCACTACTCAGTTGAGTGTCCTTACTTGGAGCTGGCGGACGCTCGCCCCACAAGGGGTCACAGCTCAAGATTGAAGAAGCCGCAAGTCCAGAAAACCGTGAGGGCAAACTTTTTCGGAGTGAGGGTTGTAAACTTTGGAACAATCTTTACCAGAGAGTGTTGTGGACGGCACCGAGTGTGAGCTCTTTTCAAGAGAAGACTTGACCAACACTGGAGCGGTTCAGGCAATATTCAGGAGCTGTGCATGCTCAGTATTTGCTAACAGTGCGTGAAGCAGAGACGCGACCGATCAGTCATGTTACGAAATAATTTTTTGGTGAAGAATATAAAGAAAAGAGATTGACCGACGCCTGCTGCCAAT
>NW_024720773.1:8755476-8826062 GCF_018991925.1 Homarus americanus | reverse complement strand
TTTTGGTGAAGAATATAAAGGAAAAGAGACGTGACCGATCGCCCAAGCGGCTAACAAGCCGATCAGTGGCGAAGAGGATAAAAGTAAAAGTAAAAGTAAGTCGGTTAGCCTCCCAATGGGTAATAATGGAGTTGGCTGGATCTGAAGTATGAAGCCTGGAATAATAATAGCTTATAACTACAGTATGCCTGAAAGGCAGGCCAGTGTGCTATGCTTGTGTGATATCTACTATTTGGCTTTCAACCTTAAGTGATGTATTTTTCTTCAAGTGTCCCTTTTATAGAGACAGGTTTGCAATAGTAAGATATAATTAATCAATGAACTAGTCCCAGCCACTAATGTTGAGGGTTTACCTGGAGGGTAAATGTGTGTGTTACCTGGTCCAGGCACTAGGTCACACAAATTAATAGTATCTTGAGCTACTAAACTATTACATACAGTATTAAAAAGTTTTAAAGTACATTTATTATATACCTTTTAGAGAAAATAACAGTTATCCAAATACTGTAACAAGTATAAGTTGATGCTATTATTATACAACTACAGTATGCTATTTCCATTCTATGTTAGGAACAAGTTGCTCTGTAGTAGTTGGAGAAGAAGCAGGAGTTAGGCGACTCTCTGGTTTCTTCCTCTCATTATCATCATCTTCTCTTGTAGCGTCTTTATCACTGACCATATCTTCCTTTTGCGAGCTCTCCTCTTCTTGGCAGCCCTCTGACACGTCTTTATCAATCATCTCTGTATGAGTTTCCTTCAATGCGACAGTATCTGAATTTTTCTCATCAGTTACATCTGTAATAATTTCTTCTTTACTGACATCATTCTCTCCACCCAGTTCCTCTAGTAAGTTGGTTTTCTCTTCATCTTCCTGTTTAATCACAGAGGTGGTAGAGTCTGTTTCAACTTTATCTTCACTTAAGAAAGTCTCATCTGTTGATACCTTAAACTCAACAGCAAGAACTTCCGTTTGGTCACTGTGTATGATTGTCATGTTTTCAGGGTCTTCCGTTAGGTCTCTGTGTATGATTCGCATGTTTTCAGGAACTTCCGTTTGGTCACTGTGTATGACTCGCACAGTTTCAGGGTCTTCCATTTGGTCACTGTGTATGACTCGCATGTTTTCAGGGTCTTCCGTTAGGTCATTGTGTATGACTCGCATGTTTTCAGGGTCTTCCGTTTGGTCACTGTGTATGACTCGCATGTTTTCAGGGACTTCCGTTTGGTCACTGTGTATGACTCGCATGTTTTCAGGGACTTCCGTTTGGTCACTGTGTATGACTCGCATGTTTTCAGGGACTTCCGTTTGGTCACTGTGTATGACTCGCATGTTTTCAGGGTCTGTTTGGTCACTGTGTATGACTCGCATGTTTTCAGTTTGGTCACTGTGTATGACTCGCATGTTTTCAGGGACTTCCGTTTGGTCACTGTGTATGACTCGCATGTTTTCAGGGACTTCCGTTTGGTCACTGTGTATGACTCGCATGTTTTCAGGGACTTCCGTTTGGTCACTGTGTATGACTCGCATGTTTTCAGGGACTTCCGTTTGGTCACTGTGTATGACTCGCATGTTTCCAGACTCAGACAATATTTCCATCTCTTTTTTATCTTCATCACCAAATTCTGAGATATCAGCATTAGGTGACTGATCAATACAATGCTCTTCTCCTGTGTTCTTCTCTATCTCACAATCCTCATTACTTGCTTTGTAAGTTTCTGTCTCAACATCTTTATTAACCTCATCAATTGATGCATTATGATCAGTACTGACAAACTGGTCACTCTGCATAATCTCTTGTACTGTGAGATCTTCATCATCCTGGAGAAAAAATTACAATGTTAATATATTGGGAATGACAAAGTGGAAAATAAAATTTTTTAAAATTTATCCCCGTGTTCATTCACTAACAATAAAAAAAAGTGGTACCTCTCTATTCCAAACGAATTCACTACACTGTACCTGTATACCAAACTACTCCTTAAATATTCAAATATAATACTGGAATACCTGGACTAATGTGACTTAGAAATCAAGAAAATATAATACAAAACTAAAAAAAAAGAAGAATGGAAAATTAATTCAGTGTGGGTGAGAAGGTAAGAAGGACAGGATGTTGGCTGGACTGACCAGAATTCCTCCCTCTGGATTTGTGGCCCTTTAAAATGACAGAATGCAATATCATCATTATTCCCATATCATTTAGGTTCATTTGGTGCCGAGGTAATACAATATTATTGTAAACTAATCAGTCCCCCCCCCAAAAAAAACTAAATAAATACATAAAAAGTAAATAAAAAATCCCACACTCAACCCCAGATGAGTTATTATGTTGTATTAAATTCCTGATGCCTTGAATACATTTATAAACAGCTGACCACCCAGCCAACCAAGGAAGGAGCTGTTTATGAACTATGTAACTACTTTTTGTACAATATCTATGCATTACTGTATTTTTTTATGTACTGTATACTATTATGTATGATATTTAGTGTTTAATAAAATCTTGTGTTACCAAACTATATTTTATTTACCAAATCCTCTACTGATCCCTCCTCAAAAATAGTTTAATGTTGCATATACAGTAGTCTTCTGTTCAGTGGTAGGAGTTTGACAGGGATATTGGAATAACTTAGAATAGGTAAACTTACCTGACTAGTGTCAACCAAGTCTGCTCCCTCCTGACTAAGTGCTGATGTATCAAGACTTTCATTGCCACTTGTGGCATCAGTCCATGATAAGTCATCAGCAGGTAAGTCTGGTGAGGTAAAATTGGCTGCCTGTCCTCCTGGTTCATTAAATTCCTAAGTGGATAATAATAATAATAATTATATAAATTTAGGGTTACATATTACCAAATCTACATGATGTTTGTTTTACATGCATTTAATGTCAATAAAGTATTAAAATTATCCTCCCTATGAAATTAGGTTTAAAATTCACTGTAGTAGAAGTCCAGGTGTCAATTTCTGTACGACCTCTAAAATTGGAATTGGTTCCACACCCACTACATCTATGGTTTGACTTGAAAGAATACAGTAGTAGAATAGATCTTCCAAAACAGTCCCCACATAATTTGTACAATCAAACTGTAGTATCACATTTATTATGTTAGCCATTTTGTGTTCAAATATGGTTATGGTTGTGTGACTCTTTTTAAAAGATAATTTCTAATAACTTTGCCACTATTAAGCCAATTTTAATGAGTTTTTTCCCAAAGATTTGTTGTTCAATGCACTAAGACAGTACATTAACTGACATAACATTGAACCAGATACAGTATGAGGTCAGCATAAAGGACCTACTCATTGAATCTGGAGTGTATGGCCATAACTTGGTCTCCATTCTGAGAAACACGTCATATTATAGCTGAGGAGTGCGGGTGTACAAACTGATCATGAAAGCCTTTATCTACCTCCAGTGGCTAGCCTTTGTCAAGTGGCAATCATACAATGATTATTGTAGCATGAATAAAGATACAGGGAGGCTGTGGAGGTAGGCACAAATGTCCAGGAGAACTTAGAAGAACTGACAAGAATGATGGCAGAACTTTAAGTACAGTTCACAACATTCAAGAATGAGGCCCATAGCAAATCTCACTTGATTACCTTCTGGGATGACTACATTGCTATGGTTCAGTTGCTTTGTCAGTTCATCTGAGCTGAGAGGACATGTAACTAGCATCTCCTTTTATTGGCAACTGCTGCCAGACACCTCATTTCTTCACAATGAACTAACCATACAATTCACGATGGCTACCTGTCTACTCGCCAACATGTATAACTGCTAGAAACCCTTCTGTTTAGCATGAGTTTGTAAATGGGAGTCACACACTCAGTTGGTCTAGTCAGCCATTTGATCAGGTATGATTTGATATGGTCCTTGAACAATCCATCAACCTGGACTCAAAGATGAAAGGTGGCATCTCTGGCATTAGTAAAAAACCAGGAACACTTGGATACTGGTTCACAACAAGCCACGAACGTGCTGTCATCATAACAGCAATGAAGGAGATTGTGTGGCTTGCAAGATTCTGAAAGAGTGGCACACACAAGGAAGAAGCCCGATGCAGACGAAACAGAGATGGAGAGGATGTTCTCAAGTTGCTTTCTACCATCACATAAGGTCTCAAGACAGATTCATTCTCTTTTTCTGGTAATAAAGATGATGACCCCTTGTAACTTATCAATTTTGCCCAAGAAATGGTAATCCTATCAACTAAACCTGTCACAAAATGAGATAAAATGGTAGGTGTTAAGCCAAATCAATGTGGAAATGACCTACAGTAGATTGCTCCCACTGAATACCCTATTTTCAGGCAATTGGCTTGTAACTCTCTGAAAGACACTAATGCATTCAACAATGAACATAAAGGTCAGAGCAGTAGTAGCAGAATGTCTGTACTGCAAGAGAAGTGATTGAGATCTCTGTTGTTGTTCCCAGAATAATGCTTTATAACCAACATCAATTAATGAATGATTAAAAGTGGCATGTAATATGCTCAGCAACAAACCTATCAAGCATTCTTCTATTTCAGATTATCTTATTACTACTCAGACTTAGTAATTACCCTTCGAAAGCCCAATATAAAGATAAGGATAATCTTATTTTCAATTTAAATTTTTTTTTCAGATTCCAGTCACAAATCAGGTCCCTGGGGCCTGATGTTCAGACCTGTAGATTGGCTACCTATATGTAGTTGCCTGAGGTTATTTATACTTTAAATTACTTTACAGAGTAATTTTGGTATTTTCAGTGTACAGTATACATGTATTATGCAGTAGTTATGCATAGGTATACATAAATTATATACATTTGGTATCACAAACAAATAAGCTACAGAGTAGGGGTGATTTACAGTGTGTCAATATATTTTGCCAAAGAAATTATAGGAAAATGGGCAACTGAAAATAGGTATACTACCTAAAGCTAACTTTATTGCATACTTACAATAATTAATTACTTAATGTTTTAACTACAGAATCACTGATCTCATATAATTAGAATTTCAATTAAAAAGATCTTCCTTGATACAGTGATTCTTCATTACCTTGCTGATTGGCACTGGTGCAATCATAGTTGTTTTTCCTGTTTAAATTATCTATTAATAAACATCAACCAACTGAAGAGTGAAACAATAAATCTAAAAAGAAAAAAAAGAAGAACAAAAGTTGACCTAATTCCAAAGTAAAAAGCAAAGTTCATTAGACTGCCAAGAATACCTTCCACAAGACGATACATATCCCAGCAAGAGCCCATCCCAGGAGCAGCATACCTTCTTCAGTAGAGCGGCGCTCACTACTCTAGGACCCACGTTCTAGCCTTGATTCAACTGTGTCACCCATAACCTGTTACAATGTAGAACTTGTCACAGAGCTACCCTAACTCTGAGTTTGTATACTGTATCCCTTCTTATTCTTACAGAAATGATGTATCAATTTTGTAAAATGAAACACTTGTATACTTCCTTTCTTCTCCATCCCAACATTCAGTCAAGGAAAGTACTTATTCGCATCCAATAAGACTTACGTAACATCCAATATTATAAGACACAAATAGAGGAGGAAGAGCGTGAATATTATGAGCTGTAACCATAAGTAACAAACATCAGGCTCATCTCCTCCCCATCAGTCAACTTTAGGACATTAAATGACTGATGGAGGGATGGATGGGGAGGGGGATATAGAGAACCTTGAGTAGATGCTGGAATGTGGAAGCTACAATCCTTTATTCCTTAAAACTAATTTTTTCTCACTCCTCACAAAGATGAAAGAAGGTATGATCCCTGGGATACGAGAAAAAAGTTGTGGCAACTATCTTTTAGGAAAGGATGATTAAACTACAATTACAAAGGAAATCACAGCATAGTATAACCTCTTTTATCTAAAATTCTATTATGTGGAATATTCTCTCTTAAGGAACCTTTAACCACTCTGGCATTAGCAATTTTCTACCTGATGTACTTTAAATAGCCATGACTTGGGTAAAAATAAGCAGACTGAACAAACTTGAAGGAAATGGAAGTTGGAAATATTCTGAGCTATACAACCATTTCTTCCTATTCTAGCCCTGCAGCAACCCAGTAATATAATGCTTGCTTGATTTTTTCTTCAGCCAACACATAGGGGCCTTTGTTCAGTTCATGCACATTCAGCAAAACCCTGAAGAATAGTATGACTTTGTATTGGTTATACTGTGCCAACATTTTTCACAAACAAAATTGATTTTATCATCACAGCCAGTCTGGATGGATCACAGGCAAAATCAGAGGGACAAGCACCAAGTAAGAGTAGAGCATCTAAGAAAAACAACAGTACCAACTAAAGATCAGTTTTGTATTCAGCAGTCAAAGGCACCAATGAGTAACCACCTTGTACCTCCTCTTGGTCCAAAATCACCAATCAATAAATATTAGCATGGTGAGTAGGAGGCAATCAGGGTGGGACTAGACTTGAACATGCATTGTTAGTAAATTTACATTGCTCCAGCTACTAGTGTCAAATTTATGGGAGACAGTTAAAAAAAAGAAAAAGAAGGATACTCATAACACAAACACCACACTGAGATGAATTAGGGTGAACGGGTTCCTTGTGAAACACAAGTACTGTACCACTGGTGACCCGCTCACTTTTACACCTCCCTGTGTGGTGCAGGTGGTTTTACGCCTCACAAGGGGTACATCACAAACTCGGGGCACGCACGCACATACACAAATATATATACAGGGTATATACACATATATATATATATATATATATCTCTATACTGTATATAATATTTATAAATCAACCATAAAAAGAGATGGCAGGAAATACTGTTTTATTTGACAATCAATGTAAGCTTAAATCTGACTTAGATTACCGGTACAAACAAATTTTGTTTTATTTTTTGTCTCGTGCGTACTAGCTTTTTCCTGCTGATGCAGGGTAGCTGCACATTTAGCAGCTCATGATCTTCCATTACCTTGTCAGGATATTTTTCCACCAAAGGGTTATTCCACAATCAATGCACACCTGATGATGTACTCATTTTGTTTCTAAATGTGTAAACTTGGGACCCTTTGCTTACAAGGCCAATTAATAAAAAAACATATGAAACAAACAAATGAATGAATATATAATACAGTACCTCAAGCTGATGATGTTGTGTTGGGCAGGAAGCAGGTGGGGTTGTGGCAACAATGCCTCTCTGGTGAATCTTGGAGTCCATAGAGGAGTCGGAGGGGACACCAACTTGACCATCTACCACAGTTGACTTTGACCAGTTGGGTACAGAGTTCTGACAATTATCAATTATTTAGGTACTAGTATCTAATCACAAGTTCACATGAAATATGTTAAGTAAACTTTATGTTTTGTGCAAATGTTGCACAAAAGCTCTTAAAACACAATCAACTTTAAAGAAGCCTAAATTTTCCCAATTTGTAATGTTTATATAAGCATCATAAATAAACTCTTGCATGTAGTTTGTCTTACACATTTTCAGAGACAATGATAATTAAATTTTATGTAATATAAAAGACTGATCCTAAGATCTAACTTTACGGAGAAGCTAAAATAGCCAGTTTAATTATAATGTACATGCCAGGCCACTGGCCTACACCCTGGAGTACAGACATTAGATGCTGGGATTCCTCAAAATTATAAATAGATTTCCTTATTGTAAATCTAGACCTAAAAGTGGTGGTGAAAGAAAAGATTTTCCTCAGGGGCAGCTGAGGAAGGTCTGAAAAAACACAGGACATCACAGATACTGGAATATTAAAGAGGTTGACATACATACATAAGCTTGAGCAAGTTGAATTGAGAAAGGTGAGGTGGATATGCAATGCGAAACTGAGAGATACAAAACTCTGTTCAGCACTAAGAGGGCAGCTGGGTCTAGAGAGCATTGGTAAAGTTTTGTGGAGAGGTAGGCTTAGGTCTGGGCATGTGGAGAGAATGGAGGACACCAACTGGGTGAAGAGGTGCAGGATTATATATGTGGAGGGGAGGAGAGCCAAGGGCAGGCCAAGATTGATATGGAGAGAGGTTGTAAGAAATTACAACAGAATTAAGAACCAGATGAGAGGCTACAAGAGACCTTACAGCATGGAGAGCTGCCATTAGGTAATCATGGCTAACCCACGCAAGCGAGGGAAATGGCCATACAGTAAAACGTTAATGCTGATGATAAGCCATTATTTACATTACTGTACCTGTACTGATATGATATATAGTACAAGCATGGCTAATAACAGTACAGTAGTTACCATGCAAACAAACTCAAGATGAAAAACTTTACCCAATAAATATATATTGTATAAGAACAAATCATACCTCTTTATTAGTGAAGTTATTGTATCCCTGACCCCGTCCCCGTCCTCTTGAATTTCTGTTTCCAAAACCTCGAATTCTCTGGTGCTGCCTTTCTCCCCCATAGCTTTCAATATCCTCACCCCTTTGTTCTTTTGCACCTGCATGAGGTCCAGGCTTTCCCCTGCGGCCTGAGCCAACTCGTACAAATTTTCCTGAAAATTGAGAATTCAACATTACCGGCAATTATAATTTCACTGTCAATGGCAACCCATATCTACATACAGGTACTAGAATTGTTTGGGTTCTTCCTACTACAATGCAGATCAGGTGTAGGAGATTCTCCTCCAAAATGATCCTCATATACAGTACTGTATTGTATATCTGGTCATATATATACTGTACACATCCCATTCAGTCATACACATATACACATACCTGGTATATTTCTCAGTTGAAATTTTAGTAATACTGTACAGTAAACAGAAAATTACTGTATAACATTCTCTTTTGGTCTCATTTAAAGTACTGTATATAATAAAACTTTTCTTATATAACATGCTTTATTCCTTCTATTAGAGAATGTTCAATACAGTATAAGTATCTTTCCAAGTTATTCTACCTGCTTATGAACACATGTAAATATCTTGTCAATATCTTGTGTCCTTTACTCCCATGAGAAGTGCCTTTGACTCTCCTTATTTATTTTTATTCTTAAAAAATTTCTCCATAAGTTCAGATTATCATTGCTGTCTTGACTTTAATATCTAGCCTTTACTGAAGTGATGAAACCAAAGCTTTAACATTACCATGTGTTTCTCCCTCATCCTTACCAGCAGTGCTATGATTGGCAGTTGAAACTGATATTGTGAAAGAGTCTCCATGGCCTTCTATCTTGCGTTCCCGAAACACAGCATCAGGATCTAACTCAGCCATAATCTCTTCTTCATGCCTCTGGGCTGGATATTCAAAATGATAATGTAGTAAATTCTAAACATAACCTGCATTTGATAAATTCTAAACTAACTCAACAAACAGTAAATAAAAATTATTTTTCATAAGTACTTGTAAGGTACAGTAGTTTATTTGAAGTTGTTATTAATCTATGTACTGTACAGGTACTGTGTTATGAAAATTATTCTGCAACACCATGACTCAAAGTTCAGTCCTGATAAGAGATTACACCTGGGATGCAGCTACATGTTCTGATTTTCCTTGGAGATAGTGTGTGTTTAAAAACTTAAGAGGTGATTCCTCGAGTACATTTATATTTTACAATAATCCATCTTAAACAGAAGTTCCATACTGTATTTTAAAACCACAATTCCTTCAAAAATGTAAGTATGGTACATTATTTTCAGTTTTGTCCACTCTATGCCTGTCCATTGTCTCTAAACCCTTTAATGGGATATTACACAAATATTATATAAAGTACATCTGTTCACATTTTTTTATGTACAAACCTATGTATGTTAAAAGTTAAAACAAGAAAGTACAGTATGTTTGTATGTACAGTATAGTATTACCAAGAAAACAATTAGTGCATATGAATGGTACTCATGTACACATCTCCTTCCCATTTGCAACTTCCTCAATCATGGTTTCCAATTTGCAGTGTTGTAAAATTATAGTAAAATGTGTACCTTCCATTCTCATGGTTTCAAAGTGGTTGTGTTGAGTTTCAGCAATAGATGGCACCAATACCTCTCAAATTATGGATTTTAAATGCAAGTGGGTAAGTCTGTACATTGTTACTTCTAATACCGGGTATGTTAAATTAGTAATAAAACTTGCACAAGAATAGCACAAGAGAGATGCATGGACAAAATGCTTTCACTGAAGTTAGAAGCAATGAGGAGTCTAGTGCACCCATGTTGTCATGGCAATAAGTGCTTTGCAGTGTTGTGACTGCATAGACTGCAGGATTACAAGGACATTATTTCTATGGCCCCTTGGCCCCATTATAGGCATTTCCCCCCCATAAATGATTACTCTCCCAGCTTTCTTATCGTTATCTACAGCAGCCAGAGAGTTGTTAGAGGAATTCTTTCAGATGTATGATTCACACCACAAAAGCTCACAAACAATTTGGCTGGGACACCCTACTCAAAGAAGCAATACCTCAATCATGGTCCAAGATGCATCATCCCCCATAAAGATTGCCTATCACAAAGATAAAAGTGTCTACCATGTTGGAAATATCATTCTGACAATCATATACAATATTCTTCAATACATACTTGTCACAGACAGGACTCTACTTGCTGGCATTCCCCTTACCTCACTAATACCATTCACAAAGCAATAAAAGTATCACTTGTGTCATCTGTAACATCAATCAATAATAAAAATAAGTACATCTACTATTACTATATAGTATTTTCCTTTGACATTCTGTGTTAAAGAGAATTTTCAATGGAAATTAAATTACTGTACATGTACACTCTTAAATATATTTTCTGGCCCTAATTCTCAGCATTATCTGTAGTGTGGCAGTGAGGAATTAGAAATGATGAACTTGGACACAACAGACACAGCCTTTTTCTGACTATATTCCTTTTTTTGAACATTTTATCATATTTCTGTGCTTCTTATTCTCTGCATCATGTTCACCCTAAATACTACTCACTCAAGTCTTCTGATATGCTCATTCCTCTTGGCCTACAGTTCATGTTTCAAAATTCAAAAAGAAAAAGAGTGTAAGGCAGTAAGGGGTACTGAAAATGTATGTGATACAATACAAGTTGTTGATTGTCATTCAAAATTTTTTAAGATAAAATGAAATAAATGTTTCACTCTGCCATTAAAAACTCAGAACTAGTTTACAGTTACAGTTGATCATGTCAAGGATGTGTAGCATTGCCAAAGATATGATAGTGACAGATGTGGAGGCAAGAGTACCGAGATGGTAGTAAATTTGATACATAGGAGGACAGGAAGTAAATGTGAGGGGAGTCATGTGCTGTTTGCAGACAAAACTGCCCTGGTAGACAATTCAGGAACATATTTACTAATGTTGGTGGATGAGTTCTGAAGTGTGTACTGTACTGTACTGTACCATGGGAGTGTCAACAGTGAACATGAACAAAAGTAAAGAGATTAGGATAAACAGGGAAGGGTGACAGAGAAAAACAAATGTTAGTCTGATGTAAATCACGAGGAAGTAATATATTCCAGAACCAATTTTCTATATTATCAGTGCATGTTAATACACTGGTCATGAGCATCAGTGTCTCCCTAGTCTCTCTTATCATTTTTCCTGACTAATTGATTAAATTATATACAGTATATATATATATATATATATATATATATATATATATATATATATATATATATATATATATATATATATATATATATATATATATATATATATATATATATATATATATATATATATATATATATATATATATATATATATATATATATATATATATATATATATATAAAATTCTAGAATGTATCTTTCCAGATGATTTTATACAGAGCATACTGTACTGAACGTATGTATTGTACCATTAATCTCAGGGTTTGGGTAACGGTTTCTGCCTTTGTAATTTGATCTGGAACCTCGACCTCCTGTAGGTCTACGATCTCCTTGGTGCCCTCTTGGTTGGCCAGACTGTGGTGGACTTGAATCACCATCATCGCCACTAGGAATTGTTACAAAATCTCCCAATTTTAGTCCCTCACCTGAAAAGCATCAAAGATATTAAAATGCAGGAGAATCAAAACATTCTATAAACATCAAGAAAAACTGTATGTTGAAAGAACATTTATAATGTGAAAGTGAAAGTGAGTCCAATAGGCATGAATGCCCATTAGGGACAGTGTGGATACAGCACACTGTATACCAAGCCTTCGGTACATAAAGAGGCAGCATGGCCGGTACTGCACTCGACCGCCTTCACTTCTCCAAGTTATAAACTTAGGTACCCATTTACAGCTGGGTGAACTGGAAACACCCAGGAATCAAATCACCAACCTCCGGAACAGGAGGCGAGCACTGTATCCACTCGACCTCTGCGCTCCTACAATGTAGATATGCATTAAAAAATAAAAGCTAAGGTGTCTTTCAACAGCATGATACAAATACAGTGGGGTATGCTATAACAAACGGATCCTACTACGAATATTCCTATAACGAACGGTTTTACCTATGAAATTGAGAATGCTATAACGAACGAAACTCCTACAACGAACTTTTTTTTTTTACTAATTTATTGTTTTTTTATTACAAGTATTAATGATATTCTTTATTTCAGGGGTTTAGATGCATATTTATGCACTTTTTTACAATTTTTAAAATTTTATATTATATTTTTCAGTGTTAAGTGGTTGTATTTGGGGGCCTGGAACGGATTAATCCTATAACGAACGAATGCTATAACGAACAAGGTTCTAGAACCAATTAGATTCGTTATAGCATACCCCACTGTACAGGAGTAATATTGTCTTCAAATTACAGGAAACTATACAATGTAATCTGTAATTTTGTTTTGGCTTCTCATCTATAAGGAAAATTTTAATATGTTAGTAAAGCAATGCATATTTCATGCAATTATGGAAAGCTTTCCCACAAGCACTACATTCAAGAATTAATGAGCTAGTGCTGACATGGCAAGGAAAGTTGTTTAACTTCATAATATTTCACTGCTGCCTATAACAAACCAGACATAAATGTTCACTGTCTACTCTTAAACATATAGGAATCAAGATTTTCTGATCAGGCTTCAATTCTGTTTTCAATGTGATATGTTTTAAATCAACATAGTTTCTCAGATGCCGAGTTATGTTTCTTTTTTACTGTACGTTGATAAGTATGATTTACATGCTGTAAGTCATACACAGGGTAAATGACAAGATAAGCTTATACAAACAAAAAGAAAAGTGTTGCGTAGGAATGTTTACAAATCTACAAAGTCTGTAATGTAACGAGGTCCTCCAGGTTTCACTCTAATAGATGAATAGAAAATGTGTACAGTATATGTTAGAAATAGAGAGAAGATTCATGGCTTATGGAAAAGTTTGATGTTAAGTTAATCAAAAGTTAAACATAAGGTATATAACAAAATAAACGTACACTTGCTTCTAGGATATCTGGGATCATAAACAGGTTCTGTGTCTTCCACTTCACTGGAAAAGACAAAAAAAAAAGGAATTATAATACGAACAATAATGAAGAAGAAATCACTATCATATCTTACAAAGTTTCCGTAACATTAAAGTGCTGTTTTAATAATAAGAAATAAAAAACTAAATACTGTACTGGCTATAGGTCTTAACATTATCATCAACTGTTCATTGTCTAATGCTATCTCAAGCTGTTACACATTACTGTGATGTAGGAAATGTTGTACAGTATTTTACTGTACCCTGTACTGTACAATACTGTAAAGTACTGCATCATATTTGTGCCTTCACAAATTAAAAGTACAATTCAGGTATTGTACTCTGATTATGTTTATTTGTTTTAATAAAATATATTAGTGTCCACATAACTTTACATTCAGGATGACATGTTACAGGTCAAGGTTACAAGCAAGATTGAAATATCATCTGGTCCTCCATTTGGGGATAGCAGTTGGTTACACCAACTTTTTTTTTATTTTAATCTGTGTTCCTGTCTTCATACTTACCCCTGGTCAAGTTTATCATTGTCCCATTCTCTGCGCCAGGCACCTTCATGAGTACGCCCTCTTATTATTCTCTCCTCATCTATGGCTTCTCTCTCTGCTTTCCATCTCTCATATTCATGGTGTTGCCCACGAGCCTGAGTGGCAAAATAACAGCAGTAGTCATTTTCAACTTTGTATCAGAAATTAGTCGACTTATTCACTAAAAGTCATTAACCTAGGCTACATGCCCCCCTGTGTGTGGGTGTAGCATTATTTGCTTTACATGTAAATACTTACTCTTCCCCTTCCTCTTCCCCGATGCTCAAAGTGTCCTCGTCCTCGACCCCTTTCACGCATTCTGTTCATGTCCTCGTAGTCGTCAAAAGAATGTCGTTGAGAATAATTTCCTCTCCCTCTTCCTCTGCTGCCCTTTTCAATCCTCTGATCTCCATCATCATCTGGATAATATCTGATGTCTCGTGATGTAAAGCTAAACTTCCCTCTTCTTCCTTCATGCCCTCCACTACCACCACTATGAGTGCCATCAGCACCATCTCCAGAACCTAAATTTTCATTTTCTAATCTTGATCTTTCATTACCCCTTCCTCTTCCTCCTCTTCCATGTTCATATCTTCGTTCCCCATCAGAATTAGAAAAATTTCCATTATTTCGCCCCCTCCCTCTTCCTCGATTGAACCCTCTATCTGAACGACCCCAAAACTCAGCCTCAGCCTGGCCACTGTCTGCTTTGACATCATTTTCTCCTTCACCAACACTGTATCCTCCTCTACTGCCTCTCCCACTACCCCTCCCTCCCCTATCACCCCTATCACTTGTACCTTCTCTTATTCCATCTTCCCCTGAACCTTCCCATGCACCTCCCCCTGATCCTTCCCATGCACCTCCCCCTCCTCCTCTCCCACCACGCCTTCCTCGTCCCCTTCCACCTCTTCCCCACTGCTCTCTTTTGTTCTCTCTCCCTCCTTCTATTCCATCCCTATCTGGATCAGACAAGAAACGATATGAGGGATCTGGTGGAGGACCATCATTCTGGGAAAAAATAAATAAATAAAAATAAAGTGTACAATTTAAAAAGAAAAAATTATCAGAGAACAATTATGACCTTAAAAATTAATTCATATACAGTACATTACATCATACAAAATACTGAACTTAAATCACAGGTTGATCTGAAAAATCCTATTTCATAGCCATGGACAAGGAGACTCCTGCACAGTTTACCTATGAAGTCTATGGCATCTAGCCCAGTCTTATTATCTCAACACTAACAGCTGGCACTAATGTTTGATGAGTACATCTCCTCTATTACAACTACCATCCTTCAAAAAGGGAGAGCAGAAGAGGCATTTCCTTAATGTCCTTAATGAGATAGAGGTGAGCAAGCCTTAGTGATACAACAACATCCACACACTGATCCTCCCTTGTCCATTATCAGCTCCAACACAAATCTTGTACTGTACCAATATCAGTCCAGGTGAACTTCACAATAAAACACAGAGGAAAATGGAATCTATCCACCCTTAAACAGTTATAGCCTTCATATTATGATATGTAGGTGCAATTTTAGTAAAACTGGGGCATTGTGAGGTGGTTCAGAGTCCTAACCCCCCTATTCATACATTGTTTGTATGGGGAATTGGCTCTCGGGTCCCTAACTTGTTCATTAACCGCGGTGCTCTTATACTATATACAGTCCAGTATTTCAATTTTGAAAATCTTTTAGTTTATCAAATTATTTACAAAAGCAATTATGTTCTGATTGAAACTAAATTTAAACATCAATCTTTTGCTGCTAACAGCATCATAACTACTAATAAAAGCTACAATAACTTACTTTCCCACAAGGAAATTTAAAAAAGACAACATACTTCAAAGATATCCCAAGGAAAAGCCTGGTTTATTATACAGTATTCATATCTATTTGATCTGGGCATAGAATATTGTGAAGCCCTTACCTCTGACAATCTCTGCCTAGAAGGCATAATATCAGCAGGACGAAGAGGCTGTGGTTGGTCCAGCATCTCCCGAGGTTTATCTGGTCTCTCTGGACGGGATCTCGGGATCTTCATCACATATGGCTTTACCTCATCCATTGTCACCGTTGAACTAAAAATATCTGCATTTTTCTTGTCAGCTTCAATTTCCTGGACGAACAAAATAATGATATAGTAACAGGAGGAGGAAAACATGAAACTGGAATACCTTAAGTCTAGGAAGAAATCTTTAAGATGATGATGATGATGATAAAAATACAATTATTTCTTCAGTAAAACTATCATTCAAGTTTCTAATTGATTTGGCCTGTAAGTAGACTATGCCGGAATACAATTCAGCATGTGTATAGACAATGTACAGTCTCAACAAAAACTTCTCCAACACCTGGGCATGATGGATGTGAGAATGGGGCTTGTCATCTCGGAATGGTTTCAGATTCTTGGTTAATTTTTCAGACTGCATAGTGCTTATAACGTTCCGGAAGTTTTTGGTGAGTGTACATTGATCATGGAGGTATTGTACACAGTTTCCAATGTACCTAGACAATGCAGGTATACAACAATAGTACATGTAAACAGTGAGGTAGTTTGACCAAGGATAGCCAACAAAGCCATTACAGTAAATGCTATTAATCAAGTGTAGTGAGATATACCTGATGCAGTGGTGCAACCCATTCTGTTCTACACTACTTGTGTCTGTAAATCAAGAATGACGAGTAGGAGTTCAAGACGAGGATATATTTTTTCTAAGAAACAGATGCTGAGTCAAGAGTACAGTACAGTAAGATCCACTTAACAAGTGAGATGAAATCCTCAAAAAGTGCTCATTAAGTAAACTGTCATTCAACGGGATTCATTTTCCCATAAATCCCATGTTAAAAGATGGAGTTCCAACCCAGTTTTTTCCCCAAAAATCCGATGTTATAAATTTATATGCGCTCCAGCCCAAATACTGTTCAGTACAATGCAAGTACAGTACTGTAATTTTTCACCCTAAAACATAACCTAGCAATATTAAACATGGCTTTAGTATACAGTACTGTACTGTATTTTCCTCTATAGCATTGAGTAGTGTACTGCAGTCTTTTCAACATATGCTTCCAGAATTTACGCTTTCTCCATTATCACCAGACAACTCAGAGACTTGTTGCACTGCCTCTTCATCTCAATCCAATAACCCAACAGCCTTTCCATATTTTTCACTACATTATTACAACTCCTAAACAATCGCTACTAAAGGGTGTCACTGGTTTTGCCATGTGTTTAATATCAGGTTGTTTGCTGATTGTGCACACTGTTGACAAAAACTAGGTAATCCACAGGGATCAACAGATATCCTGCACATTTTCATTGAGTCCAGTCACTGTAATTCATCCAGTTTTGTCTCAAAGTGATGTCTTCCACTTCTCTTTGGAGTGGCACTGTTTGTAGAGCTCACTGCTTTCTTTCAACTCACCATTGTTGGGTTTGATCATAAAAATAACTAGAAACAACATTAGCAGTGCTGAAGCTTGCTCATTTGCAAGTCAGAAGTGGCTGGAAGAATATTGGGGACCTGCTGCCTTTATTGATGATAAAAAGACCTTCCCTTTACAAGAAAGGAACAATTTACTGTGTGCAACTGGCATGAGAAATGTGATGCACGGCAGTGAAACACGGATAGTTAAAGAGCCCGAGCAAGCTTAAATGCAAATGATGAGAGTGAGAAGGATGTGTAATGTGACACCAAAAGGCAAAAAACTGTTCAGAGCTATGACGATGGCTGAGTAATGGCGGCATTTTGTATGGAGGTAGACTGAGGTGGTTTAGACATGTGGAAAGATTGAAGGAGACCAACTGGGTCAGGAGATGCACGAGTTTGAATCTAGAAGGGAAGAGAGCTAGGGGTAGGCCAAAAATGATAGGGAGAGAGGTATAAGAAATGACCTCTAAGATAAGAATCTGATGAGAGGGGTTGCATGAGCCTGCAGCACGGAGAGCTGTCATCATGGGAAAATGGCTGCAAAATGGTGATGACAATGACTTTTTACAATCAAAACCCTGGAACATAAAAGAGACAATGGGTTGTGTAGCACAATATGTAGTCTGTTAGTGCAGATACTGTACAACACAATGCTTACTGAACAATTTTTTGGTACACAAAGAGTCAATGTTACTGAGACTGAACTCACCTGCCTTCAGTTCTCCAAATGTTCCTAGTATGGGGGACTGATTGATATGCTGAACTTCTTTTATGTACAGTATTCCCTGTATACAATATTACAGTAATTCCACAGTGAAAAGACATCAATCAGTTGTATGTTTACCTGGTGTCGTTTACGAAGTTCTTCATTTTTCCTTCTGATGTTTTCCATTTTTTGGTTGAGGAGCTTTTCCTTTTCCTCGCGTGACATCTAAGAAAAAACAAAACAAAATGGCAGATATGTAACAAGAATTTGATACAGTACACCAACTGTGTTCATCAACTTTTAAAAAATATCTTTGTTAATAAGGATTTCTATCAGCACGGTTCTAATCTAATCTTAAAAATATAAAAAGCAATAGGCATAATGTTTTCAGCCGAGAAGGACCTTTAAAATAGAATGTTCTTTATAATAAGCAAGGTCCCTCCCCTAATACAACAATAAAATAAATTAAAGTGATATAGCCAATAATAGTTGTGGTTCAAATCAAGCAAAGCATCACCAGTAGATATAAGTGGGGTCATTCAATACATGCTATATACCATCACCCAAAATACCCACAGACAGCAAATTTTTCCAGAGCAACACAATGCCATCTTTATTGATGAAAAAATGCAGCTAAAATAATTAATAAAAGCTGTGAAAAAGTAGTGCGCTTTGAAAGATCCAATCACATGTTCCATACATCACAAGAATCTCCCATGTTGAGATGCTCACATGCAAGAACACAAGTTATAGAAATAAGATGGTCATCGATATTCCTTTACATTGTGTTGTCAAGGTAACAGCCATTATCTTAGGCAATATGTACAGTACACATTTGGAGTTCTAAGGAGACAAACTTATCTGACAACTCAAGTAATGAATCATGTATCAAAGATGCAGAAACATAAAAACTTCCCTGAAATTTAAATTAAACTCATCACTTATCTTTTACACATAAGCACATTTGTATAGTGCACCTTACTAAGCAAGAAATGTATAAATAAATCTCCCTAAAGTTTAAATACTGTAATTCCATGAAAGAATTTCTACATGGATGCAAAAGTGAAAGCACATGTGTATCCATCTTATCAAAACACATGTGTTCACATCTTTTGACACTGTACTGTACGGTATTTTTTATTGTAAATACACTTAACTTCTGTTCAAACAGCAAGATAACCTAAACTTTTGGTTTGGTCTTGTAAAATTAGTGATCACAGTAAAGGGGAGACCACGTAACTTATAATTTTTTATTATGGGCAGTGAATACTGTACCACAGGATCTTATTTTTTTCAGATACTGATGTCCATAATTCTCATAAGCACACACAGCTACTGTACTGTACTTCCTTGCGTACAATTTACAGAGTAAACTACCGTACTGTACTGTAATACTTTTATTTAAACATTGCACAAGTATTAGGCAAAATGAAATCAGGTCTTTTAGCCAATTAAAACAACTCAATACGCATATTGATTGTATAATTTAAGTGCCTTAATAAAATGAAAAGTACTTTACAAATATACTTTGAATATTTCTAAGACACACCAGATGTTATGACAATCCTTTATGCACTTGTACACATTTTCAAATATCACAATGGCAGGATACTAAATTTTTCACTGTCGCCTCTCCTCCTGAACCACAAACCCAGACTTGTGAATCCGAAGCATTTATGGACAAAATAATACAGTAGTGTCTACCGCTTCGGGTTTACGAGTCTGAATCTCTGGGTTTGTGTAACAGTAGAAGAGGCAACAGGACTTTCAGGGTAACTGTACATATCAAAGAGAAAAAAATTAATATACCCCAGTCCATACTGTTATATATGCTTGGCTCTGATAGCAAATACTTATTTCTCAGTAAAACTAAAAAAAAAAGACCTTTCAGAAAAGCTTCAAATAATATCTTACATTACAAATATGAAGAAATCCACCATTGGGATGAGAGAAATTAAATTCTGAATATTTAAAGATGTAAAATTTCTTTTCAGCTTTACTGAACTATCCATACCTTTTTATGATAAAAATCAATACAAGTAGAGTACAGTGAAAGATATAGTAAATAAAATTTTAACATGCCCCGGTAATGTAGTATACAGTGTAGACGTCATAAAAGTACAAGCAGAAACTAAAATTGTGTTTTTAACGTTCCTAAACATTCATGCCGATAACTTGCGATAAGTGAAGTGTACAATGTAAAAGAAAGTGAAAGGAAAAGATAATCCACTCAATAAAAATACATCAAGAATCAGATGACCCATTGTTCACATTCTGCGTGAGATAACAATCCGGCATACCCTGTATTTCATATTAGTATAAGACCCTAAAAAACAAAGTGATGTGAGGTGTGCTTGAATACAGAATAAATCAGCACCTGCAGCTGTTCTTCCTTCTTTTGGTCAGCCGACGAGTCAACCATGATCAGTAGTGAGCACAACTGAGATGTTCCACTAGCCATCCTACCACTGCTATTGCTCTTGTGGTCAATGTCATCAGCCATTCTGGCAAGTATATTAGTCCATGCCACACACAGCACTGGATTATTCCAAATTAATCTTTGACGGCTTTATCCTCTTTTACTGCATTTTAAACTGGATTTCTTCCTTTATATGGTATTAGGCTTGTAATAAATACACTGAAAAGAACAAATTAATTTCTTCTAACAAAGGAGGGGCATATACTCGTATATGTAAACTTTTTTTTAAATTAATCTCATTTGCATAGTAAATGAAACAGGGCTTTCAGTAAATATTAAGTACAGTAAATGAGTAAGGGAATAATGACATCCATGGTTTATTTAATGTAAACTTACTAAACAAATTTAACACATTACAGAAACTAGGAGTCATGAATTGGGAATAAGTGCAGTTAGAAATTTAGTTACAGTACGTAGTTTGATATTTCTTAATCATTATATAAATGACAAATTGATATTGGGAACCCCCTTTTATGAAGCAACTCGGGAATTCCACACCAAGTTTGAGGTCAAAACCCAGGTAAGCCCTAGACAAGAGTACAATTGGACTTATTCCCACTGAAAGAGATCTTAAAAGGGGGTCTTGTAAAAAATAGTCACCAATTAAGGTCAAAGCCAATGAATCAAGACATCACATCAGCTGTGTTTACCTGTACCTCATTATTGTCACCTGTCATGCTGTCAGCCATAACCTACGAACTTATAAGGTTAAACCTAACTCAATTGAACCATCAACTTATCACATAGCTATGCCCTGGGAGGAGGGAGGGTAGCAGTCATTTAATCTGGACTCAGTCATAGGGGAAGATTAATCTTGAAATCTCAATTTATAAGTGAACATGGAAGTAGCTAGAGAAGTCTAAGGGATGAAATCATTGGTCCAAGGGCTCAACTTTTGGCTGGAATAATTTCAGTCTTGCTAACTTGCATATCTGAGGAGGGAATATATCAACCATAAGGACTGTGAATTCTCAGAGATTTGTTTTATCATCACCATCACTGTTGACTGCCTTTTCCCATGCTTGCCTGGATTAACAATGGTTATCTGAAGGCAGCTATTGGGTAAAACCAAAATGGGATGCGCCCCCCTCCCCCCCACCAACTCATCACCACAAATTCTTGGAACCGGCCCATAAAAATGCAGCAGATACCAGGGGATGGGCACAGTTCTGGTGACCCAGTTGTCAGTAGGCACGTTGAGGCAAAGTTTTACAGCTAGATGCCCTTCCTAACGCCAAAAGAGAACAGCTGGGTATTTGCATGAACAATAGAAGAAAATCAATAATAATATATGTGATTAGTTTCAACGGTGCCACATATACACATGTCCGCAACCACACCAACCTTAGCACAAAATGAATGTGAAAGAAAACTTTGAAAATTAAAAGTCTGCAATTCTGAAGACGCACCGGTAACTCTGTAAGCTGTTAGTGCTGTCATGAATTGCGTCATCCATGTGAAACTGGTGTATGATTGGTCGACACAGTTACCTCAAGGCAGTTCGGGATTATGCATCCTGGACCGGGAATGAAAAGAGGCACACACGTTTCAGCGTTGCCAATTCTTATTATTGTACTGTACTTTCATTCACGAAGAAAGCTTACTCCATACATTCTTGTAACTACGTTTCATTGAATCTAAACATAAATAAACTGCATTATTTTGTTGTGACAACGAAATTTTAAACCTATCGTTTAGACAAACGCCAACAAAAACCCAACTTAATCGTATAATTCGATGGTAGTATTAATATACAAATAATCAGTAATGTTTATATTTAAAGTATACAAAACGCCAGGGTTGATTATACTATACATACAGGTAGAACGCTTTAAGAAAAAGGAAGCAACTTTTTTTTTTTAATTGTGCCACTAGCAAGCACCTTGACGCCCAATCGCCATTGGTTTGTACGTCATTGTAGTGGACGTCTCCCATCTGTCATTGAAAAAAAAACCTCATCTCAAACAATATAAATTCCCCATTACAGAAATATTCTAAACAAAAATATAAATTGTAAAATATTTATTATTTATCTTCCTACTGCTATACCACTTAATATTGTACTTGTCATTCTAATTTTACAAACCAAAGGATATAATGATATAATTAATAATTGTAATTAGATTCACTATTAACATATGTGTAACACGATGATTAACAAATTACGAAAACAGGAACACAGCCAGTTTCCTTCTTACAAGTTAATTAAAGTTTTAGAGAGAATGCACCTCCCCTTTACGGTAAAAGTCGTAAAGAAACATACGACATAGCGAAAAATTAAAATAGTATTCCGAAAAACTTGTCAGTAGTATGATGATGACTTTGTAACACATGTTCTCCTTCATACTAGTTAAAGGCGTAGAGACCCAGACACAGCAACACGACATTATCAGCATGCGCGACCACCCAACAGGTGGACACAGCCAGAGTATCACCCTGACAGCCTGCACTCGATGGAAAAATCGCCAATTGGTCTTAAATGTGCACATACGCAGAAACCACTTTCATGTTCGCCAGACAACACCTAAATCCCTAACATACACTGCCGCTAATGGCGCTCAATTCACTTTTTCTTAAAGCACTGCAGTCTTTAGTTTTTGCGGTATGTTCATATTACTGTTGCCACTTTTGTTTTCCAACGTGTTTAACTACTCATTAGTACAGTATTCATTAAGTTCTACATATTTACTGCCTAAACGGCATTCACTCAACACTTAAAACTATATATATATATATATATATATATATATATATATATATATATATATATATATATATATATATATATATATATATATATGCGAATGCATAATTTTGACTAATGGGGTAAAACAAGAGGCTATGAGGAACACACAGACAAGCCTGCATCCTCCACTGACAAACAGTGACTGGTTAGCTGGTAGGAGGGAGGAAGGCAAGAGGTACCTGGGTGTTCCGCTCTTTCCACACAGTAACCGCTCGCAGTTGTCGCCAATCGCTCAACTCAACGTACTGTATGTATACAAATGCACGTTCAAAACTAAGCAAATAAAACAGACATGAAGCAGGAAACAAGCCACAAAATTCATCGCTGTCTCGAACATCAAAAAACGCGTTTCAACATTTTATTCATCACAACTTTTCCAATCTAGAATCGTGTAATCATACCACCCATCCCTATAACATGAAGCGCATCTTCCGTATCCAGTTGCACACTATCACACCTAATACCACCATATATGCATTTGTCTTAATCAATGTCATCTTAAATGTTACATTTAGCGTCAGACATGGTAGGAGTTTTCACATCATTGATTGTTTTTCCGAGTGCAACTGTTGTTTTGGCATTTAAAAAGGCAGACTTACACATTCCTACTGCTACAGGTTAAACCACGAACTTTAACATAGATTGTTCGTCCACCACCTTTCCTATAATATTCCATACATCAATATTTCAACGCCTATCACGATTTTAATTCCAACAGTGATTAATATCGACATCTGACCCGTCGCGGCGTAATTTACTTTGATGGATCTGCAAATATGGGCCTAGCTTGTGATATTCTTGTATTGTAGTGGATTCCTCCCCTACACACCTCCCTCACACCCCCAACCCCCCTCCCTCGTACCATAACAATACATACAATATATATTTTGAGTGGGGAAAATTGACCAATCTGGCATGTTTGTACAGAATTCCGGTTATAATTCTACGTTCAAAACTTTAGACTAAGAAACAAGTTTTCACCATGGTCAACCTTGTAAACATAACCTCTCAAGAAAAATACGTCAGTCACGCTATCACTTTCACCATAAATTACTGGTATTTACGACCAAGGCAACGAAGGCCGTATTCTGAATATAAATTATTCAGAAAAAATTCATGTTGAATTTTACAGAAATTACGGCCCAGTGAACGGTGATCTGAGTCTTGACAGCTGAAGCATCGAAACAAAAAAAGTACTGGGTGTCCAGAACCGTACAGCAGCGTCTGATTACCTGAATATCTAACCGGAGAGAGACTGGCTAGCTTTAGCCAAAGTACAAAACAACATTATCAGACACTCGGCACTATATGATATGTTCACTTAGCATCAGACATATTAAAAACAAGATAATACTTGGAAAAACATTTTCAACTTTAATTTTGTCCCCTAACTGGTGCTAAGAGAACGTATCTATTTATAGTGGTCAGTGTTATTTTAACGCTGATTTTGGACGTTATTTTTTAGATTTGGTTAAAACTAACTTACTAAGTCCACTCTTAAATCTTCAAATATAAGAACTATTCCTTACACGGAACAAGAGTAAGGAAGAGAGGTGACGCAACCATTTTCATTTTTACTCAATGGTAAACTGGGAAACAAAGTTCAGTAGGAACGGACTGCTAAGCTATGCCAAAACTTATCAAATTACTTCTAAAATAACATGGTTTGTTAAATTGTAATTATTCTCAGAAGGCGCATGAGGACGCGGCCAACATGTCACGGGACTCCAATAAAATTGAAATCGGCATAAAAATCACACAATTATTATGTTAAGCCAAAAAAATCAAGAGTCATGGCAGTCATTCTGACAAATTTTGTTATCAATATACCTAGCTCCTCATGACAAGCCATGTAGTCCATTTCACTTATTAGCAAAGAATAAAAACAAACAGGGAACAAGCGGCGCGCGTGCAGTCAACCCAGGAGGGGGGTGAGTCATCCCTGCGGTCTACCTTCCGTGTCTCCGAGAAGGACCCTCTGACTCAAGTTCTTCTCTTCATGATCCACCGATGACTTTGACAACTCCTCACAGTGCATACTTTACAAAGAATCCCAAAAGATTATATCAATTTGATTACTCCGGTAAGATAAAAAAAAATCTGGTGCTACTATAGTGTGCGGTCTAGAAAGACATCTTTAGTCTAACCTGACCTAATCTAAGTGAACTTAAATATCTTGTAGACCGTCCGTTATTGTAGCACCGAAATTCTATATGCCCAGTAATGCCAAACTCCTCATATCATCGTTAATGATTACTATCTACTCCAAATACGTGCCTGTCAGGAAGTTTAGGATAGTATTTTTGTAGCGTCAGAAACAAATATACAGAACGTAAAAGTACCAGGAAAGCAAAATTTAACAATTCTTTAACTGAAGATGTCAAGAAATAATCTCACTAATTGAATTACTGTATATTGAAGTACAAAAATACCGTCCAAATGGAACATCAAAATTACAGTCTTCACCTTCAGAAGATTGCATTCTAATTATCACGGTCTGGGGCCTCCCCCGGTGTTATAATTATGTTATAACCCTGTACAATCGATGAGGTGCACACTCACCCCCTCTCCACAACCTTCACTTCACATCTCAAATATTATTTCGTTTAATTTTCTACCAGCAAATTTGGAAACATAGAACGTATACACTTATAATAGTCTCGATATGTAATTCCGACGACGTTGCTTAACCGAGTCAGTTAGTTGCGTTCTTTCATCTCAAGGTAAGGATGTAATTCCACGTGAGAACCTTTAAGAATAATGGAGCTGAGGGTCGGTCCATGAACTACAAAGAATGTGTACACCACTAACCACAGTGACAACATTTGGCGTGCAACCTCCCTCACATCGGTACAGTACAAACTCACATACAGTCTCTCGCTCTCAATAATTTAGTAGGCTCCTTCCCCTACTCTTATTCCCTCATCCTTTCTCTTTTATTAACTTACTCTTGTCCTCTCTATTACTCACTTCCTTCCTCACTCACTCACTATCGCTACCTCTATTGTTCCCCCCACTACGTTACTCTTCTCACTATTACTGGCATACTCGCCCACCCCCTCCCCCACTGTACTCACTCATTCACGTGTTTAATTTTCCCCCAATCACCCTCACTTCCTCTCTCCAACTCATTTCATTCTCAATTTCAGTCCCTTATTCCCCCATTTATTGTCACTCACTCACTCCCCCAATTCACCCCCAGACTCGTTATTACTCACTTTCTCCCTTGCTCAGTCACACTTACTCCTTCACACAATTTCCTTCTCCCTATTACTCACCTGCACTTCTGGAAAGCCTTTAAACTTCTTGTCTCAGTTTGAGTTAACTTATACATGACTTTGACTTGTTCAAACCAACCATGAAGCTGACACTCAACACCTTTTTCATATTATAAATTAATAAATTAACCAAAGACATAGAAGGGATTTGAAGGAAATAAAAATTGTCAAGGTACTTTACAGAGTCCATTACTGAAACTTAGAATGATTTCATAGAACTTGTGGATTCTTGTTATTGGGAGTCTAACCTTACTGGGGAATAAAAAAAAAAAAATCCATTCAACTTAGGGAGAAGACAGATGCAATTAACCGGAAATTCTTAAATTTGTACTTACACCTGGGTCAAGTGACATGGTGATTGGCGACACTAACAGAGGATGAGCACCACAACCAACTGGAACAAACATTGATAATATTGAGTACAGAATGGGAATTAAACATGCATTTACTCTAAATTATACACAATAATTCATTAAAACAATTTCCCCTACAGATTACCATATTGAACCAAATACATTACAAAAATATATAAACACTTTCAAGATATGCAATTTGATTGATAATTTACAAGCTTGTATTTTGACCATCAAGCATTGAGGTTAGATAACATCATGTCCCATCAGTGATTTTTTAACCCCGTAGTGAAAAATGGACAGGTGTCCCCAACTTACGAACGCCCGCCGATACGAACGGGGTTAAACTTTAAATTTACAGTACTGTATTTTATTTATCTGATGACTTTTTTTTACTTTCATTTACTGTATGTTGTCATTCTATTTTTGTCTTAAAATAAGTGATTTTAGATATATGAGTATATAAGACTTAGGCTATGATATAGTGGGATTTTAAACATTGTTCTCTAAGTACGGCATGCACATAGCATGTGTTCAGACTTACGTACAAATTCGACTTTAGAACGTCGTCAGGAACGGAACCCGTTCATAAACCAGGGACCTCCTGTATAATATAAAGAAGGCTGATCTTCATACAGTACAGAGAAACAGCTACCAGCGACTGTTCCATACAAGGAACAATTCCAGTAACTGTTACCTAACCTATGGTACCTATCCTTTGTTAGGTAGTATAGTGTTCAGAAAATAAATTACTAAAATAATATTACGTACAATAACTGTAAATTCTATTCAATTCGGGGATTTTCTTGAGGTAAGAATGAAGTTGTCTTCTATAGAAAAATGTTCTCATGTCACTGGTTAACCTATGCAACCATTCCAGAGTACTGTAAATTACTGTACAGTGTTACCATGTTTCTGCCATAAAACAAGGTAACAGATACTGTACTCTAAAACATGGTCCAGCTTTAACCAGCAACTTAAAAAAGAAAATTCATAGAAGATAACTTCTTTCATACCTCGAGAATACAGGGTGTCAAAAAATGTGGAGGAACTGTACTACCTAGTTCTTGTTATAAATAAATACCGTACACAGAAACGAATTACTGTACACTAGTGTTACATTATATGATTTCTTGGAATAAGATAAACTAGCCAATGATACCTCTGTCCTACCTTACATAGGATAGGTAGGTTAGGTTGGTTCATCTCACTTAAATCCTATACAGTACAGTAATGTAGTATTAGCTGGTAAGTTGTTTATGTGTATGAAAAGTGATTTAAAGATTAAATCCCCAAAATTGTAATTTTGGGGATATTTTTAACGTAATCAAGAAATTATGATCGTCTCTACAAATTTTTTTCGATTTTGCTGATTCAACATGTGTATGGAATGGAAGCATTCCTGTCCATGAAACATATGTCTTTTGCTGCTCACATAAACAGTCAATATGACATTACTGAGAGGTAGCAAATATAATATGGCCGATGGTATTTGCACCCGACAGTGTAAATAATGAAACTGTTATTTGCACCTGAACTTCGCCATCAAGAATATTGGGTGCAAAAGTGAAATTGTTATCTGCATCCGAGGTGCGTCATGGCGAAATTTTGGTGCAAATTGCTTCACCTATCTACACCCGAAATTACCGTATCATATCCAATGAAAGAAAGATGAAAATGAAGTGTGCAGCTACTCAAATTAAAGTAAAAAAGACAAATGAATTTATTTGTGCCGACTTTCGGTATTTGCCATTAATGTTTACAAAGGAATTTTAAAAATTAATACCATCTCATACATTATTTACTTTATTATCGAATACTTTAATCTCTGGTACAGAATCTAACCTAACCTTACCTAACTCCGTAACTGGGGGCCTCCGCCCCCAGATCCTCCGCTATATTAAGCAGATAGAACTTACAGTAAGTTCTGTAAGTTCTACCTATTAGTTTGTTTGAGGGATTGATAGTCATCTGGACCCAAGTTTGTCAGTGCAAAATTCTTATAATATTCAAGAACAGTGTTGAAATATCGGGTTCAAATAATTGTTTAACTATTTGCGCCTGATTCTCATCATCAAGGGGATCAGTTTGTAAGTGCAAGAGTCAGGTGCAAATAACAAAATCATTATTTGCACTATCGGCTGCAAATACCCACTTTGATATAAGCTGTATTAGGAAAATTGAAATTCTTCCACCTGTTTTGGCATAAGCCAAGTCTAATTATACAGACAAATCTCATCACAATTTGTCTTGTGATGGCCGAGAACTGAATGATTCTCGAATAACTTACCGTAACCTAACCTCAAGCGAGAAACAAAGTGATAAGCAAAATTTCTAGGATATTGCATGCGGCACCATGATGAGATTTGTCCACGCAATTAACCATGGTGCTTGGAATATTGTTGAGGTAAGAAAGAAGTTATCTTCTATAGAAAAAATTTCTGAAATTACAGGTTAATACTGGACCATGTTCCAGGGTATTACTAGATATAATGTCCAGTAATTCTGTAGAAACCTGGAAATCACTAAACTGTTTGGTTAATTTAAAAGTTATCATCAAATTCACCCAATTTTATTTTTAAAAGTTTTCATTCTTGGAAATATTTCCCCTGAATGGTCTTGTTGACAACTTGTATGTCAAGATCATGAATTACCTGTGAGACAGACTAGCATGTAGTACAGAAGAGCTGTGGTAGGTTAGCACTTCAACCTTCTAATGTGAATAAACAGGATGCGTCCGTCTCCCATTCTGTAGTGTCAGGGATCGATCCTTAGTGGAAATAGGATTTTTTAAAGAAGACAGTGTTGGAAGAGCTGTATGGAAGGTGTTTCAAGAATCATCCTACCACTCAGACAGGCTCGGGAGAGACTGCAAGTGTATGGATGAAACACTCCTATGTCATTTGCCAAAAAACCCTTAGATTAAACTACTGAGTTAAAATCAATCACTTCTAAGGGACCGAATCATTCTGGAGATTAATGATCTCGTATTTGGACTTGACCTATTAACTGATCTGTCAGTCACTTTCATTCACGAACTTGGGTACTGTATTTGGTGACCTCCCGTGCTCATCTCACTTACCTTCAATCCACTACTAACGAAAAATTCACCTCACATCCGTGTTCTTATAATGTAATAATATCGTGTTTGTATTCCAAGACAACAATGCAAATTATCAATAATTACCTGGTGAAAAATAATTTTTGATGTTGCACTGCCAGTGTCCTAAGTCAATACATTGGAGCACACACTATCATGAGCGAACACTCACAAATGTCAAAACACACTGTGCACACATTATTATCATACACAAGTTGTCTAACAAATTCGCTTCATTTGAACCTGATGCGAAGAAAAATTATTCTTCGTTTAAATCTCAAATATAGTACCATATAAAATTATATAAAAATAATAAGAAACGTAAGGCCTGTCCATTAAATAATCAAGTGAAACAATTGGATTCTCTTTTGATAACATTACCTTTCGTGTGACGTGGTTTTAGTTTGTCTCTAATAGCCTAATAATATCAGGCGGTGACAATGATTATATCAAAGACAATTATTACAAAATATGTTCGCACGTACAGTACAGTATGCCTTGTTAGTGTTCGCTACCGAAAGTGTGCGGCGGATGTGTGAGCTGCTCCAACTTTATTTGTTTGTTTAGGTTTAATAAAGAAAACGTACGGATTTACAGGATAACTAAAGCAATTTCTATACAATTGCTTTGCCTTTATACTTTACTTTTTTATCCTCTTCGCCACTGATCGGCCAAATGCATATATAACGGGCTATATTTAATCATTTCATTATTGTCTTTAAACAGATCAAATCAGAACTAATATTACCAATAAACTCCTCGGCATATAAACCGTGTTACCTATTGATAACAAAATTGTTAATTCTTTTGATGAAACCCAATTGATAATATGGCCAAACTTTCGGAATGTGTGCATATTTTTTTAAGAGGAATAACCCACCAGGGCACAGGTCATCGACCCACAACGGGGCGGGGGGAGGGGGTCAAAAATAAGAATAAAAATAAATGAAAAGTAGAAGAAAAAAATATTATATTAATCTACACCACGAAGATGCCGGAAGACCAGCTTTTTGAAGTAAGACAGATTGCATGAGTATGGAAACACAGGAGAAGACAGAGCATTCCACAGTTTGGCTATTCTACTGTGACCACAGAAACGGTAGGCATCGCGGTAAGACAATTGAAATATTGGTTGAAATGTTAAATTTCAAAATAAATGATAACATATCGTACATATGTCACTAGTTAAGGTGGCATTGTTCTCCAGATTTAATTGTTATTTCGTAAGTGGCGATAAGAGACCAAATTTACATGATATAATGGTGATGACAGGATATGCGAAGAAGCAAGAAACTGATTGGCCTAGCCTATGGAACAATAAGAATGCTGATTACCTGGATAATCATAGAAAATAAAGTAAAATTCTTGTCATACACCCAAGACCAATCCATAAGCGTAAAATCTTGATGTGCAACAAGCGACGTGGTGCAGAGGGTGTGCTAAGACAATGTGCCTTTGCCATTACTGGGCCCACTCTTGTTCACAATCTACATAAACGATCTAAATACTGGGATCAGCAGTGACATAAGCAAGTTTGCGGATGACACCAAAATTGGGTGGCAGATTAATTCAGGGCAGGATGCAAATGCACTACAGGAGGATTTAAATAAACTGCAGGAGTGGTCAGAAAAATGGCAAATGAAATTCAACACCAGCAAGTGCAGTGTACTTAATATTGGAAGAACAAATACTGTCATTGTATACAGCCTTAACAACATCAACCTAGAGAAGTCGACTTGTGAAAGAGACTTAGGAGTACAGTACTTGTAAGCCCTGACCTACGGCCAAGAAAACAGTGCGTTAATGTTCGAAATAAGGCAAACAGAGTATTAGGTTTTATATCTAGAAGTGTAAGTAATAAGAGTGCAGAGGTCTTATTGAAACTATATCTTGCGCTAGTCAGGCCGCACCTCGATTATGCAGTTCAGTTCTGGTGCACTTATTATAGAATGGATATCAATTCACTGGAGTCGGTGCAGCGAAGAATGACGAAAATGATTCCGGGACTTAGAAATCTTCCATATCAAGATAGGTTAAAGAAACAACCTGCATTCCCTAGAAAGACGAAGAGTGCTGGGAGATATTTTAGAAGTATTTAAGTGGGTGAAAGGAATCAATAAAGGAGATATAGATAAAGTTCTTATAATATGTGAGCAGGATAGGAGTCGTAGCAACAGATTTAAGTTGGATAAGTTTAGGTTTAGGAGGGAGATAGGAAGGAACTGGTTCACAAATAGGGTGGTGGACGAGTGGAACAAGCTTAGCAACTTTGTAGTAAGTGCTGGAATGCTGGAAAGTTTTAAAAGGAGGCTAGATAGATTCATGGATGATAGAGAGTGGTAGTAACTCTCGACAGGAGCTGCCGTACACAGGCCAACCGGCCTATTGCAGACTCCTTATTTTCTTATGTTCTTATGTTCTTATACATAAATGACGTGTTAGATGATATTTACTCATTTATACAATTATTTGCCGATGACACTAAGCTATTTAGGGATATTATTAAATTAACAGACTGTGACATGTTTCATAGTTAATGAATTAATGTGGTATAAAATATATCACACTTTAACTCAGGGTACCATTTATCACAGTTTAAAGCAGAATAACTCAATATAACATGTATTAATTTAACATATAGTTATCACAGTTTAAAGCAGAATAACTCAATATAACATGTATTAATTTAACATATAGTTATCGCAGTTTAACAACAAAATTCAGCGTTATAGTGCGATGTAACCAATGCATGACATTATGGACTTTACCAATTTATCACAATACTTTATATGAAAGCGTAAGTCATTATCGTTCAGTGATATCGCGATAATTCTTTGCAACATCAGGGTCACTGAGCATAAGTAAAAGGTCAAGGACGCACGAAAAGATTATATTACTAAACTAAATCCCTAGTTGAGTCTGTGCAGCAAGTACAGGGGCTTGGCACAGTCATCAGAACTTGTATTTAAATCTAATTGATTAGGAAGAGAGATACAGAAATCCCACGAGCAATTTTTTATCATGCAGTGAAAAGCTATACAGATCAAGATAAAATTAAGATTTCACACGGTCAAATGTTGAATTATTAAATCAATTAATTGCAAGCGTCCGTCAGCCAATGCATATTTTCTTACGTCTGGCTAGGAGTATGGCGCGACCAAAGGAGAGCAAGCGTTATTGTTTCCTGTTATTGTGATTTGCCCAGATTTTCACACATTTTCCCGTTCATCTGTTAAGCGTATGTGGTTGATCTTAGAAAATAATTAGTCGATAACGCAAACTCATCGGTTTATTTTCCTCGTGTACACCACTGTTGCATTCCATGACAAAGTATATAAATTGCATTTTGTCTATCAAGAGTTACAGATTGTTCTTAAAGTAAAGTAAAATAATTGTAGAAAAAGTATTAATTAAACAATAAAATACCTGTAATCAGTTGAACTTGATAGATTCGATTGAAGAAAGTGTTCCATTGTTTTATTCCTCAGACATGCAGAATAAGAAGTTAATGCTATTCCAACAATAAATAGTTCGTATCTTCCCTTACACCCACATCACTACCATTACACTCATCACCCTCGTCCACATCAACATCTCATCCCTATTTCCACCACCACTCATAACATATCTCGCTTCTTATACCTTCCCAGCCAAACCCACCCCATGAGGCGAGCGTCACTAGCATGGCAGCACTACGGGTGAGTACTTGGTATTCTTCCTCCGTGGCCTGCACAGTGCACTCCCTTGGCATGACCGGCGCCGCACAGTGTCCGTGCTCACACACCCAGCTGCATCCCGACTGGGAAGTGAGCACCCACAGGAGGCCCCTCTCCATTTCCAGATTTAAGACAAGCCACAAGACACTTGGAGGGTATGTTATACCCAAAGAAAACAGCACGACACCCTGGGCCTGTGATGCTACACCTAAGAGCCATGGCGCTTCATCCTTACACAATTACACTACACCCGAGAATCGTGGTGTTACACCCAGGGACGACAGGACCACTCGCCAACCTCCACTGCTACTGTTCCTGTTGCTTTTACTGACAAGACCGCTGGTAATCGCCGCCGCCCAGGGTAAGTTAAATTTATCTTACTGTGTAGGTTACTGTAGGTCTGATTAACTTAGAGGACCACCAGACTGGTGCCTGCACTCCACCACCTCAGGTACCCAGATAGATTAGAGCGCTTGCAGTTGTCTAGTTTATACTACAGACGGGCAAGAGGTGATTTAATATAAATTTATTTGTATCTCAGGGGATATGACTCAGTTGAGTGTTCATATCTGGAATTAGTGGATGTCCGTCCCACTAGAGGTCGCAGCCTCCTGTTAAAAAGCTACACGATCAGAAAATTGTCAGGGGGATTTGTGACGGCACCGAGTGTGAACTCATTTAAGACCAGACTTGACCAACACTGACACAGGTTCAGATACATTCTGGAGTCAGTACGTGCCCTGCCAATACTTGCCAACAGTGCATAACACAGACGTGACCGACCGCCCAAGTTGCTAACATGCAGATCAGTGGCGAAAAGAATAAAGTAACTTAGACAAACCAAATTAAATTAAACCAAATATAACTTAACCCATAGTTCCCTCTGGCATTAGTTCTGTAAATGTTCGGCCGTATCATACGAATGACAAGTATACTGTATATATTTAAGTCAGAGTTCGAAGTGTAACAAGATACATGAGATGGAGTTACTTTGTTTTGAACTTTGTTGTTCAGTGTTAGTATCAGGAGGAAACCTGCAATGTTTGGTAGGGTCACAAAGGATGACACCTTTCCCATCAGCACCAGTACCGCGGGTTACCGCTCTGTCTACTGTATACTTGACCAAATAGCTCCGAGACCGCTACACCGGACGAAAAGTGATTATCACCCCTACAATAGCTTATTTTAGTGTGCAGTGGTGCGCACAAGACTCGACATGTAAAAATGAGAATATTGTATGCAAACTCCGTTAAGGGATTTTTTTTTACAATAGACAGAAATAGACTTTAATTTTTACAGTGATAGTAGTATAGTTGGGTCACCAAATTACAGTCGTTGTCACGTAATACTACCTTGTGAGGTGTCACGGATCGCTCAGAACTGAACATGGTGAATATGGCGCTCTTTCTTTCCTTCCGTCTTTCTCCCAAGAAGTGGTGAGTGAGGTAGCGGGGGTGACGTCAGCGGGAACATGTGGAGGCCCTGGATATCTCAGGTGTGAAGAATTAATCTCAGTCGAGTGAGCGTGTGAGGGTGGGATACATAAGGCGAGGCTTCTGTCGGTACAGGTGGTCATAGGTCTGTTTACTGCCTGGGGAAAGCTCATATGCCTGCCCCATACAGGAGAGAAAGCTTAAGAATGCTTAGACTGAAAATACGTTCTGTTGATTTGTGTCGTTGAGCAGTGGAATTAAGATGATATAATGTTACTCAATAAAACAGGGCAACAGTTTATGGTAGGTGTGCGTGATGGGCTATACATCTCACTGTCAACACACCGCGTGCCCAGCTACAACCGCTTCAGAGGTGAGTCACCTCTTGCCACGACATCACCAGCTTATAACAACACAACACTGACCTTCCCCTATCCATAACCAGTACAGCTTATGTCCGTGGCATGAATATCGCTTGCAATTGTGGGTTAAATTGATATAATAAAGTAAAAGTATATTTAAAAAAAGCTTACTTTTACCTGTACTAGCTATAATGTACCCCACTACTAACTATCCAACACGATGAGACTGAGCCAAGGCTACTTAACCTCACTCAATCTTTTTTTTATCAGTGAAAAGTACAAATGTAACCATTAATCACGCATGCATATTTATGGCACACACACACACACACACACACACACACACACACACACACACACACACACACACACACACACACACACACACACTAATCGTAAACATCAACCACATCAGCGATGGACGTAAATATATGCAGTCACCATATATTCACGATGCCCGTAGTTTTATTATAAATTGAATGAGTCTGTTAAACAATCTGGGTCGAGGCCAAAATATATTTTAAAACCACAAGATGCGTGACAGCTGAATGTTTGGACACCTGAAGATCCCTCTTACCAGGTTGTGACAGCCACACTCGTATACTGGACAATATACGGTATGAGGAGTAATACAAGACGGTCTTGCGAGTGTTTTACTTTATTTCAAGACACGATGGGTCATCTTTGGCCATGTTTGTTTGATCTTGTCAGTCAGTATGACTACTTGAATCATTCAAACGTTGTTCAGCGACAAGGAAATCCCTGCAGAACATTTCACGGATAGATTCTTATTAATATATAAACTTCTTTTTTTTTGCTATAGAACTTTAATAATTCTCAATGAACACAACCTGCTGGCCTTTTACTCGCCTTCTTAACACGTGTAATGCTCAATCTAGTCTTTCTTCCAATACCTATGATTCAATAATTTCCTCTTCGCCACTGATCGGCTAGTTATCCTCTCGGGAGGTCGGTCACGTCTCTGTTAGGTACTGTTGGCAAGTACTGAGCATGTATACTATGGGTCCAGAATGTATCTGTAACTGTGCCAGTGTTGGTCAAGTCTGGTCTTGAAAGAGCTCACACTCGGTGCCTTCACAACAATCTCTGGCATCGTGTTCTAAGAGTTTACAATTCTCACTCCACATAAATATGTCTTAAAATTTTTCTGAACTTGTGGCTTCTTCACCCTTGAGCTGTGACTTAATTTTGTGGGACGGGCGTCCGCCAGCTCCAGGTATGCACACGCGACCGAGTGCCCTCCGAGATGCTTATAAACTTTAATTAGGTCACCGCTTGCAGGCACCAGTCTGGTGGCCCTCCTTTGAACATTTTCGATCAACTGACAGTCTCTAGCATCTCTATGTTGAAATAATAAAGGGCTGTATATGACATTTTCCACTTGTTTCTGTGCAACATAAATTTCAAGATCCTCAGGTCACCGGACTACTAGATCATACCAAGATACCCTTCAGCAGATGTTCAAATGGAAGTACGACGCTCATGTTTGGTATTATGTCCTATATTTGTGGACGTAAAATATGCAATGTTTTAAGACCACAAAATTGTAATTTTAATTTATAGCTACACCTCACAACACAGAGATTGAGACAGCACATATGTAAAAAGACAAAGGTAATGAATCTTACGACAAATAACGAAGATCTCGAGTATATGAGAATAAAAACATGACTTTAAAAAAGTACCCTATGAATACCGAGACCCCGTACGTATCTGGCTGAGGACCGATCACTCTTGGGGGGGTATTCCTGTTGTTGACTTCCGTGGCGCGCCGTGACTCATTCACCATTACCATATGATGGACGAACTCCAGCATGCAAGATGTTGGTCTGCTCACGCCACGCCACCACCCACCCATCTCCTTTCCTCTTTTTTCAAAGGAGGAAGAGGTGGGAAAACAAGGTAGAACAGAAGAAGGGAAATGAAAGATGTAGAAGATAGTTGTACCCACCACCAACCGAACCCACCACTTCCTCCACCATTCAGGTTACCCGAGACAAACGAAGGATATGAAATGCAGTTCTCTGGTTCTTAAATGATGAAAAATAGCAAATAACTGGCTCTCGGGTGATGCGGATTGCAGGTAACCGCCAAACCGGATCTTAGGCGATGAAAATTGCGGCTTACCGGATCTTGGGCTTTGAAAAAAAAATAGTTAACTGGATCGTAGGTGATGATATTTGCAGTTTACCAGATCTTGGGTGATAAAGAACGCAGTTACCTGTTCTCACAATTTGACAAGGATTTGGGGAAGCATAGTTACTGCTAATGTGGAGAAGATTGTTCATTTTGTCATCTGACGGGTTAAGTGAATGTCTCCAGTGTATTCTTTACATAATCTTGGTCATTATATTTGTGATTTAGTTAAAATTAATCTACTAGATGTAACCTGACTGGCTAAAGTTGATCATGATTTTAGTTGACCAAGAGTTAGGTGATCAACTGAGTGGGCACTCGGTATCCTTTCACTGTTGAAATGACGATGCTGTAAAATCCTAACGCCCCACAAGGGGTCACAGCTCAAGGCTGAAGAAGCCGCAGGTCCAGAAAACTGCGAGGGCAAACTTTTTCGGAGTGAGAGTTGTGAATTCTTGGAACAATCTGCCAGAAAGTGTTGTGATGGCACCGAGTGTGAGCTCTTTCAAGACCAGACTTGACCAACACTGGAGCAGGCTCAAGTACATTCAGGAGCTAGTACTTGCCCAGGTACTTGCCAACAGTGCGTAACAGAGACGTGACCGATCACCCAAGCGGCTAACGAGCCCATCAGAGGTGAAGTAGATAAAAAAGAAAAAGAACAAAAATATGATGGTTGTCTTTTGAAGATTGAAAGGGTTGTTAAGGAAGCAATAAATCAGAGCCGAGTTTTATTTAACGTTTCGGCAGGACCTTCAAAGTGACTGGTCATTATTCAGTGATGCAGTTTTATTCTTCATCAACTAAAGTGATCTGCACTGTAATGCAATATAAGTAAGCACCAGGTTTTAGAAAAGTACTGTACGTGTATGGGAATGGTAGTCGACGACAACGATTTGGGCAGGACACGATGGAGGACCACTTGTAGCCACCATTGTTCAGTATTGTCAACACCTGTCACTCCAAACAACTTCGGCCTTAGTGAGATATACATAAAAAAAAAAACTAGATGGAGCAAGTGGCCACATTCCTGGGTGAGGATCATATCGTAGGCGGATACCGACGCTGCCGCAGCAGCGAAGATACTGCCACACTTTACTCCAAACGTATCCTGAAATTTTATATGGAGTACATTTAAATAATTTTTATTGTTATTATTGTTGCTTATCATTATCAAATTACACTATTTTTTATTTTTACTTACCGTCATCGATAGAGACAATTACATGGTAATTAGTCAAGTCTAAATTTGTTAGTTACGTATAATGATGTTCGGGAGAGTGGTGTTCCATTATTTTAATTGATTTGGCAAGATAGAAACCTTTCAATTATTTCGTAACTGATAAATGATACTTCGGCACAGTATCCTGTGATGATTTTTTTTAAAGTGCTTTGTCTCTGCCGAGTTGAATGTTATTATTATTGAGGATGGTGGAGCGTTGTGGCCGCCCCATTGTTATCAAGATAACATATTTCTCGAATGGGTGTTGCTAGAATACCAACAAGTAGACGCCCACGAGTAGGAGCATTAGTGGATACGAAGACATGTTATGGAAGAGGAGGATTTCAAGCCTGAATGTGCGTGTGCCAATTGCTGTCTGGTACACACTGCAAAATTTTCGACTCAGATATCCGGTTATCTAGCTTTTAAGTCACATGTACCCGGTTTTATAGATTTTAGGTCACTCAGATATCTGAGATATCCGGTTATCTAGTTTTTAGAGTATACAAATATCCAGTTACCTAGACTCTAAATCACTCAGATACCAGGCTGTATAACTTATACATCACACAGATACCCAGTTTCCTTGTTTTTATTACACCATGTGGATACCGGACTAACTCAACCCTGGCGCACTCTGGTATGCAATTAACCTGCAGACCGCCGCCAGGTGTTTGTGGAGACCCTCCGCCGTGCTGGCCCAGCAACACTGTCTTAAGTCTTAACCTGCCCAGCCACACTGGAGGTACTTACAAAAACTGGACTTATTACGAGAATTACAGTGATGGTCATACTGCGACGTCAAACAGTGCATACTTATAACACATGAAATTTTTTAATTCATTTGAATCTATATATTATAACCTCATCAAGTTATAAATAAAACTTGCAGATAAGACAGTGCAATGATTATCAAGTACAAAACTGAATTGTATACAAACAAGACAAAGAAAATACTGTTTATCTGTCACATGTATATTAATATCAAGACTAAACAAGGTGGCGAGGTTTGTTTAGGTTAAGTAAGCTGTTATAAACGTAATTTTTTCTGATGTTTCCTATTCTCAATTTTGGCATTAATATTTTTTATACTTGTCGACTCAATTTCAATTTATTGTCAATATAGCAATAAGTACAATACCGTGTGTACATTGTTGTAGTTGATAAGCTGACATGGCGAGGGTGATCAAATTCAACCAAGTGTGCTGATGAGGTGCTCCACTGCCCTCCCTCCCTGCTCTTGTAAACAGACGGGCAGGTGTACACTCAACACTGGGACACCCTTACTCTAAACCCAACCATTTTACTCTAGAAGTGATCCGTTACTCTTCTCTTGGTCCTTTTGTTATATAGACCCGACCATTTTATTCTCGTTCTGGTAGCCCTTACTCTAATCCTAGACCAAGTCCGGTTGCTCTGAATGCAGTCCCTTTAAACAAGTCACAGCCAAATTATTGTGACAACCTTCCTTAATTTTAATCGAAGTCCGCCCACCTTACCCTTTATCTGACCATCTTGATCTAGGCCCGGACACCTTTTTTTTCACTTTGGTCATCTTATTCCTGGCTTGGCTACCTGCATAAAACCGTTTCCTAACATCCACACGCTTCCCTCCCTCCCTTTAATTGGTATGGTTACTTTACGGTATTAGCATAATTTACGTTTTGATGATAGTTTCTATATGCGCATGTAACTTATTTGTAAGATATATATTGAGTTAATTAACGCCACAGAGCGGTTGATCACGTGTGAGTGTTCCAAGGCTGAGTGTAAGGAAGATGGCTACACCTGCACCGCCACTGGCTGTTATTTGCAACTCCTTGACCGACGTGATGGCTCCCAACCTATAACCAGTGGCTGTTTGACCGAAAAGTAAGTCACCATACGCGTTTTGTAAAGCCCCTTGTCATACTCCACCGTTCTCTGCTTTAAGATAGATGATTCTCCACGCAACTTCTCTAGTGGCACTATTTATACACCCCCATCCTCCGTTGCTGTATGGACTGATTTTTGTTTTAATTTATCAATTTACAACATACTTCTATTGTTACCTTTCTTGGACTCTTTCTACTCAAAATCTTGTTCCTTCTTTAATGTTGGTAGTTTGGTACCGTACATCCATACATCACCTCGACGGTACCTTAACAGTCTTAGTGGCACCTGTTATATACTGTACTGCAAATTTATCTCCTGAAATTATTATATAACATTTAGTATCAACTGGTAGTTTTATTTGATGAGTTCTCAGTATTTTTATTGATGCTTAGGTTTCACAAGTGTGTCTGGTATGTTAGCTTATCTGCCTTACTTCAGAGGAGCCTCCTTGCTGTGTATGAACCAGCCACCAGCAGTTCGCTTTGTGCCTTGGCCTTATCTTGTGTGCTGTAACACCAACTTCTGCAACAGGGATGTCGCCCTTACAAATGATTTGGTCACACGAAGTAAGATATTTTTCATGTGTACTGCAATTTTATTTATATTTTTTCAGAGGTACACTTCATCTTATACTGATACATTTCTATAATTTTCAAGCCATCTCCAATAATCTTAGAACAGGGTGGTACATAAAGAAACTTCATTATAATATTAATCAATGAAATCTTTACACCACGAAGTTTTCAGTCTTAACAGTTCGTTATTTTGGGAGCTTGTACTGTAATTCTTCCTTCCCTTTCAACAAATCCTGCCATGCGCCCACGTATGTCCAGACTGTTATCTTGCTCCATTATACAGGTATCACTCAACCCTACATATATTTCCTCCTTAGTGAGTATTGTGTACTTTTCTAACTGGAGCATGGAAAAATCCTTCAGGGTTTTAATGTTTGTGTAGAATTGATTGTCTTAATAACAATGAGGCTTGATAGGCCTGGAATAAACTTGCTAATATCCAGTTTGTTATACCAAATTAACTACTTATGTATCATAGGACTGTCATAAATAAAGCCACAGGTCCATAATACTTGCAGAAGTGGGGAGTCGGGTAATCTTTGATTACCTCAGGTAGTTGCAACCACGTCTTGTTAAGTAAGAGGGTGCTTGGTTGATCTATGCCCAGTTGGTGATACGAAGGACATCCAATTGTAAAATTTGTTTCAAATTTTCCTGGTGGCAACCAGGACCCAATGCCATCAGGTAATCTCAGCTCACCTTCGCAAGTGTGGGAAATGGCCTCAAACAATTGTGATGATTTTATTTTTCTCATTAAACTAGATCTTGAATTCAGTTTTGCAATCTATTTGAGATTCAGAATTAAAGGTCTTTACTGACTTAACTAAGTTTTTACAGGCAAGTCTCAGGGACAAAGTGTGTGCAGCCCGGGAGCGTGACAGGTTGCTTCACATTCAGGGCAACCTTATTAGGTCTCCTGTTCATGATATGTGTTGTCAGTTGAACTATTTTTATCTTAAGTATTGTCAAGCTTGTAGTAGGATTTTGCATAACATTCTGCTACCTTAATTTTGAGGAAAACGGACCTATTCCCTAGTGATTATGTACTGACGTCATCCTAAAAGTTTTACTTAATCACAAAGCAGCAGGTAAAGAGAATAATTTATTTTTACTAGAAATACTGGAGTCTTGTGGAGACTGACTGACCAATAGCCCCAAGGTAGTTTGTGCAGTCTGGATATTATGAGGCTAGTGGTGAGGTAACCTCCTTCTCACTCTCTTGTGGTGGCTTTAGTCTTTAGTGAGGGCTGGAAATAAGAATTCTGATATGATCAATACAACTCATGTTGTCTTGGTAAAGTTGTCAAAATTCTTCATACATGATGTCATATTGTTTCACACACAAAGTCTCGATACTTTTTTTAATTGTGTACTGTATCTTGTGTAATTTCTTTACAGCATGGAAAACAAAAACCAAACTCAGAACTTATCTAGAACATCGTTGAATTGGTGACACGGTTAGTCTGTGACCATTGCCATATAACTCTACCAGTTATCTATCCCATACACCCTCTTCATTCTGGGGAATACTGTGTTCTTTTTTTCTTCTCAAATTAGTTCCATCCTCATTGTTTGCTTTGGTGTTTTTATTACCCTGTACCTCCATTCTTCCTATCTTTACCTCTCGGTGTATGATTTTTTTCCAGTTTTCTATCCCTTGAGTTTCTATCTTCACCAAGCATCAAAACATTTGCTGAAGAATTCTGTATCTTGATTTAGTGAGGATGTGAACTGTACCATATAATCACAGGTCACCTATTTCCTAACACATTTTAATTTACCAGGAAACTGAACTTAAGGTATTCCTTTATAAATTTTTAACACTTAAGAGTACAGTACATCATAATGAAATATGTTTTGTTTTACAGCTCAGGTGATAACATCACTATGGCATAAGTAATTTAATTGGTAAACGGTGATTTCATTGCCAGTTTATTATATCAGGTGATGAAGTGGACTCCTTAAGGCGGCTGGGCGTTTCATCCATCGAGGAATTCCGGGAGAAGTATGACAAAGACACTCTTGAGAGTGACTCGGATGACTTGAACACAGTCTACTTGGCAGTAATAGGTGCTGCTGTTGTCCTTATGATTGCAATTAGTGCTGCAGGATTCTGTGTTTTAGCCAAGTACAGGTATTGCTTATTTGATCTCTCAGTTGTTCTTTCCACTCATGAATAAATTAACATAATGTAAATTGAATAACATAATCACTTACAAAACTCGGTAAGTTTTCCTTTATCATAACTCAAAGTATTCTTTCTTCACAGGTCAAAACATAGCCGACCACCTCATGTTTCTTTAGACAATGGAATGGAGAAACTGAAGTCCTCACCTGTAGAGCCCAGTGCCCCACCACTACTACATGCATAACATCCATCTACAGTATCACATTCTTATTTCCTTCAGGTTAATTGAGATTCATGTATTTTTAATTTAAAGTACTGTGATATCTGCACTACTTTATTTGTACCAATGTGCAGTACAAATTTAGTCATGAAAGGCAATCAGTGCCATTTGTCTTAGTTTAACCCTTAAACTGTGGTTATAGGAAAATGTGATTATCTGTATTTGTAAATTTTTTTGTTTGAAATTCTTAAAAATAATTAATATTCTTATGAAATTACAGACAAGCATTCAGAATAAAAATACCTGTATGAAAATATTATTTCCCATACAACTCAACTGATGGATGTGTTTCTTCATGTGCAATTTCATTATAATAAAATTCAATCCCATAATGGTCAGGGAACCACTTCCCTCCCTCTTATCACCCCCTGAACAGAAAGACGTAAAAGTTCCGCTCTCCATGCCTGATAAAGGCCTCCAGAGGATGGGGCACACACATCCACCCTCTTAGACCTAAACCAAAATCATAGGAACACCCTACACATTCAAATGCCTTGGCTGGAAATGAATGTGTCTGTTGACATTGGCCACAGTTTAAGGGTTAAACTAATGACTTAATGCCAGTGCTTGCAACTAGAGCAAACTTTAACACCTACATACTACTAAGAATGCTACTCTACTGCATATCACTCATATTTTGGAAGATTCATACATGCTGAATTGCTCCTGTATAGTAGACAAGATGCCAACATAGTTTTAAGACTTACATTTATTTCAATCCTACAACCTTTGTGCTTGCTTTGAGGACTAAATCCTTAAATTTGTCTCGTCTTGCTACAACTCAACTGAGGATACCGAAACTAAGACCCCGAAAACCCAATCACTTTTCTTTTTAAGGAAAGCAGAAACTTTGTACATACTGTATATTGATTTTAAATTTGTATCATCTCCAAATAAAAATGACATTAAATTTATTTTACAGTTAACAAAAGTTTATCCTCAATGTGCCCTTTTTCCCCTAACAATTGAAGGGCACCAATATCTTCACTCCATTCCCAGTACAGTATTTGCAAGTGATACAAATGTTGAGCCTTATAAGAAATGAAATCCATTTACCTTCAACTTTCATGGAATGTAATGAAAGATAGGAATTTCACATTACAGTACCCCTGTACTGTTGTAGTGTAAATATTTTGCACACCCGAGAGTAAAAATTGAACAGAATTCTGATGTTCTTAACAACACCCATGGGCTAAACTGAAGAAAGTATATCTCATCTAAAAAGAAAATTCCAGACTATACACACCTGTAAACTGTGTTGGATTCTGTTCAAATTTGTCAGCAATTTTCCAGATGTATTTATGTTTATCACGTGCACTTACAATTGTCGAAGCAAGTAGCAGCCATAACTGACAATGCCATCTTCATTAGCCTATGTTCTAATCAAACAAAACAATTCTTGACTCTTTATACCAATACATTTGGCTTTCGTAAAAAATTAACTATTTTCCAGCTTGGAATACCAAATGTATAATAGTGAAAGACGTCTAAGGCAAGTTATGGAAGGATAGAATGAGTGAAGTCAAACAGGTAACATATGGCTGCTGCAGAATGTAACTTTTAAGCCTGTTGATGGAGGAGGCAATTTTAATTATTTCTTGTGAACTAGAATCCTTCATGGACAAAAAATATAAATATGGAGAGATGAATAGCCATGTAAGTGGAAGCTACTCAAGACATTAGACTAGTGCAGCTGCAGGTGTGTAGGCTCTCGGCTAAGCCAAACCATTTATATAAAAAATCTAACTACAGTAAATATATATTATGTCAAAATTTTTAGACTATCCTGTATCTGGCCAGATAGTAAAATTCAATAACCAGTGCATTCCTACTGTGTATGCCATTGAAGTCTTCAAGATGATACAGAAACCACCATGTTCTGAAACTATAATCAACCACACATCTCTAGTACTTTTTCTTTCAAATCTATTTCAACTTGATGAGTTCCAAATATCAAAAGCACGTACTCATTTCTTCCTTCCATCACTGTTATTGAATTATTCTGGTGTGGTGCTCCCCCTTCTACATCAAGGCCCCCAATTATACATCTGGTTTACCACACTCGATTCACACAAGCCAGTATCACTTCTACAAAGGAAATGTTTGTCAGCTTTGTAATATAGTACCAACTGAGGTACTACAGGCACTTTTAAACCCTCTGCTGATCCAGAATGTGGGTACCCTGCAAGATTGACAGTAAGAGTGCAATATAGTATTAACAATCCAGGGGCCGATGTAGTTAGCTGAAGACCACATACCCTTCCTATGGCAAAAGTTAAGACGAATAACAACTGACAGAGCTGACGAATTTTTAAATACATTTCTTTGAAGTTCATTCTTTACAATTGAGAATGAGAAACTTTTGTAAATTTTCTTTTATTCTTGTAAAAACATATCTGAAACTACCACCAGTTGACTAGCAGGCTGATAACAGCAACAGACTGGGTAGCACAGGACTTTAAAAAAAGAACAAAAAAAAAAAAAAATCCATGGATACAGGAATGTTTTACATCTTTGAGATTCCGCTAAGCTAAGGGTCCAATTTCTCTACCTGGAGGTCCCAACAATACTAATCTGAAATACTTAACCCAACACCTGAAGTACAAAGGCTTCCTCAAAACATATTATAAGTTGGTTAAAGAATATCCACTTGTACATCATACCAACATAAATCTAAAATCATCAGGATAATATATTATTTCATTAAAAATATACCAAAAGTGGTAAGAAAATTAATATTACAATACTTAACCATAATGAGAGAAACTAAATATTATTCGTTATGTTTCTAAGGCACCAATTTGAAAATTAACACCTGTAAATGCTAAGAAAATCATGGAGACAATAATTTCATTTTTATGATATAAAACATGAAATGCAGACAACAGTAATATTTAAGATGTTGGGAGCCCAATTGTAAGCAAAGAAAAGTTATTTTTCAACCTGAATACTGATAAAATAAAGCTTATTTACAAGTCTGCAGTTAACTTTCTGAGGACTGTAGCTAACAAAATCCCACAAAGATGAGCACATTACTGTAAGCAACTGCCATTTGTATTCAATATTTTTACAATAGAAAAATAATACTCTTATGTTAATTTATAACATTCAACAACAACATCCCAATACTCTTATAGGTTTAAGTTAACATGATAATAAGGCTGAATAACTTTAATAAAAAATGGGCATTTAATATAAAATATATAATATTTAGAGCGCACTGAAAATTAAAACTACTGTACTTACAAATGTAACCGAGAAATGTCGTTACACGAGTCAAAAATTTAAGCTTCTCAGACTTAAGCAGTAGCTTCTGGCTTAATTGGGATATTATTTTCATTAGCAGCATCTATACACTTCCAAAGACCGTATGTCTTGCCTACGGTTGTCTGCCACAATCGCAAAGTGCCATCTTCACTTCCAGAGGCATAAAGTTCACCATCAGGACTGAATCTAACAGAATGGACTGGGCCAAAATGACCTTTGAAAGACTCAATCTCCACATTAGTATTGTAGTCAAATTTGTACATCTTAAAGTCCTCTCCACCGCAGATGAAAACTGAGCGATCTGGATGGAGAGAGGCCGAGTACACTGCTGTTGGTACTGTCACTTCACGTTGAAGCTCAAGCCTGAAAAGCATGCCATAGGCAAGAAGAAGAAAAAAAAAAATGGTGCAGTATCATTCAGTAGTACCTTGGTAAATATATTATTACAAAGGATCATCTCTACAAACATATATGTATAGTGCATATTAAATACAGTACAGTATATATTGTATGCAATAATAGACATTTTGCATTTATCCCTATTTAGTAGGTCACAAAAAATTGAAGCCTGTATATTTCTTTATTACAAAGCTGATAGAAGCTAAACTTACGTCTCTGGATTGAGGAAAGCAACCTTTGAGCCATATGCTACTGTCAAGGTTTTGCCATCGGCACTAAGTTCCATGCTTGTTGGGTTATGTGCTACCTCTAGCTTCTGAGTCTCCTGTGAATAAGTGAAAAAGTTTATGAGTAGCTGACGAAAATAAGTTGACATTCAAAATTTTACACAGCAATGCACACACATTTTAAATCAGTAATCCAACAGATGAAAATTTAGGTATTAATACCAAAATCTCATTTTATGATTAAACCTAGATAAGATAATTTGTGTAACACCCAAAAAAGCCTACATTATTAATACTGAACCCTGGGAACTCCTACACAATGCTGGCTAATAGTACAGTAGGGGTAATCCCCTGGTTAGCTTTACAGTACAGTATTTCTCTCCTTGTACCCATAAACCCCAAAAAGTGATATTTGGAAGCAGAAATCACCACAGAAGGCTGGAAAGTTACTGGCAAGGCATCACACCACCAGCCATGAATCTAGAGAACTGCATCAACCACTCACTCCAAGGGTCCTGAGTAGTCTCGTCATAAAATGTTGTATTAAGACCAATCCTTCATTTATTTCCTGATGACTGAAGCAGGTTACTAATATAAATGAGACCAGCTAAAATAAAAAAGGAGAGGAAAGGGCCTCAGTGTGTTAATGCAGCAAATGCATCCTATTACAGGAGTTAATCTGCTAAAAATATATGGAAAGACATCAAACGTAACTTATAAATTCTCTTAACACCAAACAAACTCAAATGTTATTCTTGGTACCTCAAGACAACATCTACCTAGCCAATGCCCCAGTTTACTGTCACTTGTAGAATGGGCATCATTTCCCCCAAGCAGGACAGTTGTGGTATACCCTAAGAAACACCAAAAGTTCTACATGCAAAATCTGAACTCAAAACTAAATTTCAAAGAAATGAACCTGAACTAGCTAACCCCACATACTTGGAAGTCATCTAAAAATATTAATACCGGTATATATCAGGATCACTAAAGCATTTACCGTGATTTCTCTGAGATATGGGCACTTCATCCCTGACACAAAATATACAGTACAGTGTAAATGCACTATAACTGATGCACATGCAGATAAGTAGCAAAATAACATAATTTTAAGATTGAATTAAGACACATCAGCAATAGGCATGTGTTGATATTTACCAGGCCAGCTGCTTTATCCCAAACACGGATAGTTTTATCTTCGGCACAGCTCAGCATCTGTTTTCCATCATTCATGAAAAGTACATGTTTTAGGCCTGCAGTATGACCCGCATACACCTGAGGTTCTGAAAATGAAGTTTAAATTCAATACATATCAGAGAGGAGAGAATTATTATAATATATGAATTTTTAAAGTTGTTTCTAAGAACTTGTTTTTACACTAAAATCCCCAAAACAGCTTGTAGAACCAAATAATTACTGCTAAAACCAAAGAGCATTTATGCCCCTCAACCCAACACCAGAGTAAAACTGTGGTCTTCATTCATATAGTTGGCAATCCAAATGTAAAGCAGTACTGTATTGATTCCTTTGCCCAAATTATTAACACAATCCAAGCTAAAGACATTAACTTATCCCTTAAAGTGGATACCTCTGTATACAGTAACTCTTTACCTGCTTCTGGTTTTCCCAGGTCGAATATTTTGAGAAGTTTTTCATGGGAGCCGGTAAGGAGTTCGGTCGAGTTTGGGGAATATGCAACAGTTTTGACAATGTGGGAGTGTGAGAAAGAGTGTAACTCCTCACCAGCTACAGCATCCCACACCTAGACAAAGGACAACAAAGTTCATTATTGTTTAACTTAATAACAGTTCCCTTTAATATGCTCAATACCATTCTTATTTATATCTGCATACAGTAGCAAAGTACAGTACAGTATATATCAGTATCATAATGTATCCTCAGTATATGTGCAGTGAAAACATTTCTTACACTTTACCTTGGCTGTGAAGTCGGCTGCTGCTGTGGCCGCTCGTGACGCATCCGCATTAAGGGCTACTCCCCACACTGCTCCCTTATGGCCCTCAAATGTTCCAATCCAGTCACCAGTGTTGCCCTGTCGTAGCATTGGCTTCCCATCTACAAAAAAATTGGTAACTGAATACCTGTATGTCATGTATCCTTGTTATGGCTTATTAATAACAAAGGGCCATTATTCTCCCCAAAACCATCAGTACAGAACCATTTTGGGGCATATCTGTACATACTACAGTATGCAGCATATAATTCTGATCCATAGGCAAACTCCTCTACATGCAAAACTATGTACAGTACTATAATGATGGAACTTTAGGGTACTGTACTGTGAATGGAATTGTGAATCCAATCCAATTATGCTTAAATACACTCTTGTAATGGTCACACTAAAATGTGTCCTGTGACAAATTTTATGTTTTACTGTACAGCATAACACAACATCAGTTTTTCATTTACGTACCAGTATACAGTATATACAGTAATTCTTTAGGAGTGATCCGGGTTAAATGGCTACTTAACACAAAATCTCTATAGAATCCAAGTATCTTACTACACGAATAACCTAAATCAGGTGAAGGAATTGCACTTCTTATTTTTTCAGTAATTTTCCCATAAAAAAAAAGCACTCGTTGCCTGCCATGTTTGTGCTTGAACTGTTGAGAAATGCTTCCCAGTGGCTGGCCAAACACTAAGCGTCAAAATGCCTCCCAGTAACTTTTCCACATGAACCTACCTAACCAATCCTAAAACTAATATCAGTATATTTACAAAAACTGCAAATGCTTATTCTTTTGGGGGGATATCTTAACCTAGAAAGAATAATTTATTACCATCTATATAAAAATTTTCTAAAGTTGTCATTTCTTCGAATGAAATGGAAACATGGAGTCTATATATACAAGAAAAACTAGGTAAATACAAAATTAGTATTCCTCTACCCAATTTGGGTTATTTATGAGGTATGAAATAAGTTTCTTCTTGAGATTTTTTGATAGGTAGTTGGTTGACCCAGACCAGTCTTCTACACTGTTACCATACACTTCATAAAGTTGTTTCTCATGACAGCTGGGAATTGAATGACTTGAGAGACCTATCCTAACTTAACCCTGAGTGAGACAAAATCCTGAACATCAAGACCCTATGTCCTTATGGTTGGCCTGGGTATATTTTACTCTCTTTTGTTTGAGATTTGGTTGAGTTCCTGAAGAATCATTCAATTCTCAACCATCACGAGATCTGTCCATACAATTCACCTCAGCTTTATCTACAATTTCCAATATATGCATTAACACACAAAGTAGCTGCCTATTTCCTGCTTAAGAAAATTCATAGTAATTTTTTCCTTTTGAGAAAATCCTATAGAAATTAAATCATGGTAATATAGTATTTGACGGGCATAAAATCATGAGCACCTTTGTTAACATTTTGACGAGACTGAGATCCATAACCTATAAATAAAATGAACCAAAGTAACGTACCTGAACCCAAGCTTCACTTAATTTTTTTATAGTATTAGAAGTGGCTCCAGTGACGTAATATGGCAGCTACTTAGCCTACAGGTTGATGGGCCATGATATTTCATTTGTTGATAATAAATTCCAATTCAGAATTTTGCATTATTAATGGTGACTTTTGGTGGGTGAACCTAACCTGTCAAAAACAAAGAACTGGTGTAATGGTGTGGCAACTCCCCCAATCTGAGTACAGTATTCTCCTTGCTATTATTATTTACATGTACAGTACAGTATATGTGGTATGCGAGCTCCCCCAGTTTGGGTAGGTTAGATTAGGTTAAGTGAGGTTAGATTAGATTAAAATTTAAGTTAGGTTAAGTTAGGATAGGCTAGGTCTGGCTAAGTTCGGTCAGGATAGGATAGGTTAGGTTACGAGCCGAGAGCTCCCAGACTGCGTATATAGCAATCCGGGAGATCCCCTTCGTATTAGCACATGCTCATTATCAGCAAAGGGATCACTGAGACTGGGCGAGACCTCAGACCATGAGACCATAATAAGGAAAGCAGTAATGTACTTTTTTCCATTCAATAAGTAAAATACCCAATGGCCATGCAGCAACTGTCCACCATGTTAACTCCGTCGCTTAATATTAAGGCCACAGAGACACACTATTAATTAGGTTAGGAGGTAGTTTAGGTAATTTTAAAAATATATATTATATATACATAAAATTCCCAGTCACGCCAAATGCTAGCAAAGACTCGTGATTTTACACCAAATACAAGAACCAAATCATTACAAAAAGTTCAATGTTAAGCTTTAAAATTACCATATGAATTTTCTGATAAGATCCTTACCTAGAGACATAGATGCTTACCATGTATGTTCTCTAATTTCATTATTCATAAAGATTATTTGAAGAGTTTACGAACTTCATACGACATGGTAAAATGAATTAGAGAAAGTGACTTACTATCAAGGGCAAAGTGCTCAATGTCCGTATACTACAACTGCCCTTGAACCTGCACTATGCTTTCTCCTGACCATACATATCATAGCACTGAAATATTACATTTTTGTAAAGTGATTGTGATTACAAAGTATCCTTATTAATTGCCAGTGTCAAGTACCCGTCACATGTTGTATTCAGACGCGTAGTAGAGTGAAAGTTGCAACAGCACTTCGGACTTGTCAGACGGCCAACCACAATGACACCGCACCTCAGTACATTTACCCACATGCTACTTGTATTTGCTTATTAGTTTACCTTTACTTGCTGAGATAAGAAAATATCCATCAGGGCAAAGCTGGGAGAAGGCCAAGTGGACAACTGGTCGTGTGTGTCCACTACAGGTAAGCGGCGTCTGTCGGAGCGTGGCGGCCATGGTGTGTCGTCTGCCAACAGCTGACTCTCTGTTGTTTGTTTAGAAGTCTTACACGATACAGTACAAGGTTTATGTTATTACTTATTTTCTTGTTCAAAAAAATCATGAGCATCATTTGCACTATTATTACCCTTGGATCTTGGTTTGTAAATTTACTTAAAGTATTGAACTAAATGATATGTTGACTTTACGAAATGTATAAGTGTGTCGTGTGTTAAAGTATTGGAACATTAGAGAATGACATATTGACAACATTGCAACCTGACTACTGTATATGGTTAAGTTCACACGAAATAACAAATATCAGATAGAATTTTACCTGAAAACATTAGAATGGCTGATTAACTTAAAAAATACAGTGATAATGAACGAAAGCTGAGAGCAAAAAGAAAGATAAAATATTTCAACCAATAGACCAAAGATACTCTACTAAAGATAGGAAAGCTCTAACTAAAATATATATAAGATGTGTGTACGGTATGATTGCCAGATACCTCAATAATAGTGCCATCTATTGGCTGCATCTAAAAGCTATTCGTGACGTCATAGACGTTAATGTGACGTCATGAGTGATGCTTTTTACGTATTCCATTTATTTTAGTCATATCAATCTTCATTTATGTATGCATATATGTATACATGTATACTCCATTGCCTCAAGATCTTAGATGAGTTTAGAAATTAAAAGACACAAAATCTTTTCTCTTGCACAATTTTCATACAATTACAGCGTTTGTAGGGGAGAAATCCACTACAAGCACACCAAGTATTATAGATTTCCCAGAGATAAGAAAACTTGTGATAAATGGATAAATGTCTGCGCGCGCTGATAAAATAAGTACCAAATTTGCCCGTGTGTGTTCTCTCTACTTCAAAGAAAGTGATTACAGACTTGGGTACAGAGTAAAGAAAACTCAGTTAAAAGTGTCACTAACAAAAAGTAGACCCATGTATCCACGGGCTGTATCAACCCTACAACTTACAGCGGCAAAATTAGATGCCTGGTATGTGTTCTAGTTCTTGCTATATAAAATCAGGAAATATGATATCATATCTGATTCGTACTACTTCATACTAGTTAGCGACCATTTTTTTTCCTATTTCCACAACGGTGGGACGTGTCAGCTGTACATGATTTAGACTTTAGAGCTTCTTTGGCATATTGTATGTACGAAAAAAAAATTGAAAACTCCTTTCGAATATCATAATTATTTATTATCATTGTATAAACGTAAAATAGAGATCTAACTTCATATATTTTTGCATATAATATTAATTTTTTTTCTAGAATATTCGAATGAGGAACTATGATTTACGATTCCTGGACCATGATTATCATTATTCATCAATGGTCTCACTTGTGCATCAGGAGAGATATTGTCGACGGTAAACATTCTTTGGATTTTTGTGGCCCATGAATTCTACATGTTATTATATCAGATAACAACCAGTTATTCTTCCAATTGAAAAATTCGTGCCGATCATAAACATTGATGCAATATACTCTATCTTCTTTTCTTGATGCCTTTCCGTAAATTTTTGTATTATTCTTAAATTGAATTAGGATTTCCGATGTTCATTTTTCTTCTGATGGTGCGTAAAATTACAGTGTACAACGCCGCCAGAGACGACGAGGAGGAAGCAGAAGGTTGCGTAATGTAATGGAGCGTCAAAAAACCACATCAATTATTGATTTTCCATTAAGTCTACAAAATTTGGAGGGACGACTTCTACGTTTCGTGCTCGTCACACTGGCACTCACGTGGCCATAATTTTGGACTCTGACTACCAGCGCCGCCACCGTATAGATAAGGTAAGATACTGTGACCATCAATTTAACATTATATTAGGGGATAAAAGTAAGAAAATAGTGGACATGATTCATCACACGTCTGGTGGTATATTATTAAATTAAAGGCCAATTAAATAATCTGAAGACAATTTAGGAAATTTGTTTCCGTAAATGAAAAATAAAATCACTAGGAAGACAATTGGTAGACAATTTCATTCAGAAGGCGTCGCTGTATTTAATAACTTTCTGAAGCCCGAAAAATTGACTCTTTGTCTGGTTATGGAATGAACTTAACGTTTAGATTTTAGTTTGCACATTAGTTGATTTACAATGTGTCGCAATCATGCAGAACTTCAACTAGATATAATTTGAGAAAAAACATGCTGCAAATTATAAATATAGCAAGAAATACCAACGTTTCCCCCTCAACATAACATTTCCGTTTTCTCTCACACGCATAATGTAAGTGACGTCAGAGTGCCACTCGTCTCACTTCGACCGACACCTCGGGTATACAAAAAAATGTGTTTTCACTGTTGTTTCGAGTTGCTTTTGTGCTTCATTAACTTGAGAAAGGGAAGACAGACGGGCGTAATTAAATCTCGCGTAAAAGTGTTGCTTATTGTGAGACAGTCCAACAGTTAATGATCTTGCACTTCCCATCGTCCCAGTCGCTGGCCGCTCCTCCTTGTGGTGAACGCGACACTCTTTCTCCTTGTGGTGAACGCGACACTCTTTCCTGTAACTGATCATGTATGTCCATAAATGGGTAAGTAAGTCATGGATATATTAAATAACAGTCAAAGAAGCGGCGGGACTCGAAGGAATCCGACAGAGAAAGGAGGTAGGAGACGACGAGGTGGCGGGTGTGGCGGCATCTGGCAAGTGATGGCAGGTGGTGGTGTTGGTGCCTCCCTCCTGCCCGACTCACACTTGTTGTTTCAGTGTGTATTCTCTTGTGCTGGCAGGAAGGTGTACACGCCACCTCTCGGGACATATTGGTAAGTACCGCCCGTGTCAGCACCGAGCCTTGAATGGGACGAATAATCTTGGCCGAATAGCAAACGTTTACCAACAACAATAAGCACTGTCCATGAGTGCTATTACATGTATAAGCGGAGCGGATGTGGTGGGTGATAATGCTCAAACTTACACCACACACACACACACACACACGCAGCACATTGAGTACAGTGCACTTGTGAGCTGCTTTGTACTACCTGAATTATTTATGAGAGAGAGAGAGATACGCATGACACCTGTACCTCCGGGGTCTTACCACCTGAAAACCTCCTTCACTCATACATACATTTATCTCCTCTAAATCATGTCACTAATTGAGTCAATTAATCAAATTATATCATTTACATTAACAGGAATTTAATGTCAAGAAAATTAGTGTTTACATTTTAATTATTTTGTTGCTGAGAGTTTTACAGTCTAAACACAGGTCAATTATAGGTCAGTTATAGGTCAAGAGTCGGGTCAGAATCATAGGTCAGTTATAAATCGGTTATAGGGTAGAGTCAGGTCAGTTATAGGGTAGAATCAATTCAGTTATAGGGTAGAATCAGTTCAGTTATAGGGTAGAGTCAGGTCAGTTATAGGGTAGAGTCAGTTCAGTTATAGGGTAGAGTCAGTTCAGTTATAGGGTAGAGTCAAGTCAGTTATAGGGTAGAGTCAAGTCAGTTATAGGGTAGAGTCAGTTCAGTTATAGGGTAGAGTCAGGTCAGTTACAGGTTAAAGTCGCCAGGTAGAGTCAGGTCGGGGTCAGTTAAAGATTAAGAGTTAAGGGTGATAAGTCACTTGGGTGAATTAACCGATTCAAGTGTGTGAGTTATATAACGCCCCCCCCTGTATACTGTACCTTGGTGTATGAATAAGTATATATACCTGTATACCTTATTGTGTGTGGTGAGGGGGGGGGGGTTCTGTATACCGAGTGATGACCAAGGTAGGTATCTAGTGTGTGTGTGTGTGTGTATTGGTGTATGACTGTATGATCCTGTATGTTTCACTGTGTTTGGTATGCTTGTATGTGTTTGTCTTATGGTGATGTGTATGCTGTATGGTCTTGTCTGTTCTCGACTGGTATAGGGTTGATTTTTGAACTGTGTATAGTACGTAATGGTGGCTCTCTGTGTACACCCTAACTACCCCCCTTCCCCCCTCATCCCTCCCCACACCCCCCTACTTTGTATTTTGTAGTTTATGTATGGACATTACTGTATGTATGGTTATGTATGTATGTATGTCGTGTATATCACAGTGTATAATTCAGTTTTATTGGTGGAATTTTATCATTGTTGGATTACCGGTAACTTTATTATTTATTGTTGTTGTTGTTGTTGTGGTTGTTGTTGTTGTTGTTGTTGTTGTTGTTGTTGTTGTTGTTGTTGTTGTTGTTGTTGTTGTTGTTGTTGTTGTTGTTGTTGTTGTTGTTGTTGTTGTTGTTGTTTGTTGTTTGTTGTTGTTGTTGTTGTTGTTGTTGTTGTTGTTGTTGTTGTTTGTTGTTGTTGTTATTTGTTGTTGTTGTTGTTGTTGTTGTTGTTGTTGTTGTTGTTGTTGTTGTTGTTGTTGTTGTTGTTGTTGTTGTTGTTGTTGTTGTTGTTGTTGTTGTTGTTGTTGTTGTTGTTGTTGTTATTATTATTATTATTATTATTATTATTATTATTATTATTATTATTATTATTATTATTATTATTATTATTATTATTATTATATTTCTTGGTCTTCTGATTTCCTCTTTCACCCCTAATTTTGTTTTTAATATATACTTCCTTAACGATATGTAACTCCCTACCAATATTGCTGGACAGGAAGTGAAGGTCTCGGGGAGGCTCGGATGAGTATCTTTAAAGTCGCTTCTAGAGAGAGACTTTAATACTCTTAGATGTAAGTTTATACCATTAAATGCGTTTGGTATAAATATTCCCCTTAATGTCCTTATGGGTGTTACACTTCAGGGTTTATTGTGTATAAGGGCATTAGGTCTACAAGTGCCACCATTAGTGTGATCTCTAGGTGGTTCGTCAGGAGACACTGTAGAAAATGACGCATCTCAGGAAAAAATGACGCATCTCAGGAAAAAATGACGCATCTCAGGAAAAAATGACGCATCTCAGGAAAAAAATGACGCATCTCAGGAAAAAATGACGCATCTCAGGAAAAAATGACGCATCTCAGGAAAAAAAAGATTTATCACGGTCGGGAAAAATGTCGTGGGTCAGGGAAAATTATATACCTTAGGAAAATTACCATCTTGAGGCGTCAGACAACAAGGATAAATTATTCTTTCGTGCCATCTGAGACTCCACGTGACCTTGACCTCTGATCTTTGACCGCTAGGAGAACAAAACAGTATCTTGCCGGAGGGGTCGTGTAGGTGGGGTAGGGGTAGGGTGGGGTGGGGTGGGGTGGGGTGGGGTGTAGGAGGGTTGGGGTGATAGCTCTTAGGAAGAACAGGAGACAAGACAACAGGAGACGAGACAACAGGGCAGGGGAGGGAAAGGGGGAGACGTTCTGTTAATATATGTCCCTCTGTTGTTTTGTGGAAAGTTTAATGTACTTTTGTCTGTCTGTTAGCCTTTCTTTCTTTCTTTCTTTCTTTCTTTCTTTCTTTCTTTCTGTTGGAAGTTTTCTGTATATATCTAGGTCCTCCCTCTCTCTCTCGTTATCTCTATCCGTTATCCTTTCTCTCTCTCGTTATCTCTATCCGTTTATCCTCTCTCTCTCGTTCGTTATCCTCTCAGGCGCTCGCTCACCTACTGAGACTCAATACAGACGCTCTATGTATGGCCGACACAACGTACATAAACAACAACAGTACCAGAAACAGCCGTCAGAGGGTAGCAGACTGAGGAATTCCGGAGTGCCAAGAGAGGGAAGGGGGTGCCATGGGGGGTGGGCAGAGATAGCAACGGGGGAGAGAGGGGGGCAGACAGCTACTTGGGGGTGGAGACAGCCGGCAGGGTGTCGTTATCGAGACGCGTGTGATAGCGAGAGAGCGGCTGACAGCTCCGTAAATGTGTTAATGACAGCGTCTATCTCAGTTGAAATTGACGGCTGATAACTCATTTTACAGGCCGCCCTGACTCGTCGTTCCGTGTGTGTGTGTGTGTGTGTGTGTGTGTGTGTGTGTGTGTGTGTGTGTGTGTGTGTGTGTGTGTGTGTGTGTGTGTGTGTGTGTGTGTGTGTGTGTGACTTAGTATCACATTAACATATCAATAACCAATTCAGGGCAAAACTATTCAATCTAAACAAACATATTAATTACCTCCAAGTATTTTCCTTCTTTCTACATCTCTCACACTCTCTCTCTTTACTTCTTCCTCCTCTCTTCTCTTCCTCTCTTTACTTCTTCCTCCTTTCTCTCTCTCTCTCTCTTTCTCTGGTCCTCTCCTTTTCTCTTCGTTTTCTCCCTCTTCTTCCTCTTTTCTCTCCTACTGTGGTCCTCTTCCTCCTCCTCCTTTCTCTCACTCTCCTCCTTCTTCACCCTCTTCACCCTCCTTCTCTTCCTCCTCCCTCCATCCCTACCGTGGCATCAACAGGTGCACCCACATGGCTTGGTGGCGGGCCAATACCGTGCCACACACACACACACACGCACACACAAACGCACACGTCTCTCCCACCAACGATCGATATTCCCAACAACACGTAGCAAAACATCACTCGTAAACTAACACAATTGGCACTCCCCTCTGGCACACCAACCTCCGCCATGGTAAGTACTGTACTGCTGTGTTTTAAAAGATCTTATAGAGTCTACGATGAATTAAAGAGTCTCTGTATGAAGAATTATTGGAACCCTGTGTGGTGAAGTAGGGAATATATACACAAACACGTAAGGAAACCCTGAAAAAAGTACCTATGTTATATACGACACAATGGTTATTTTAGAAGGGTATTGATGGCGTGAGGTGAAGGAGAGTGGTGGGAGGAGTAGGGTTGGGGGCACAATGAAGGCCATATATGAGAAATGGTGGCGGGCGACACACTTCACGCCAGGAAGGGGACGGGGGCTCAGTGTGAATTATTGATGAACTATGTGTGAGTGTGTGTGTGTGTGTGGTAGACGGTCACAGGTCATCACAGGACACGGCTTAGAGTATAATAACATACACTTGACCTAATCACACCTTTCTGCTGAGTATATATAAAGCCTTTAATACCACTGTGAATTGAATGTTCTTTACGACTCAGTGACACTATCGTCGTTCTTCCGAGAATATTAAAATTTTTGAGGTATTTGCTTTTAAAGTTTATTATCCTATCTTACAGGTGTTGGTGCTGCTGTATGGGTGTTGGTGCTGTGAACGAAAGACCTTTGACATACACCCGAGTGGAGTTAACCTCTTGTCGCCGTCACTACCCCAGGTTGATGGAAGAACGTCTGAGATGATGGAACAATTACATTAGGTTAGTTCCCTCTACATCTCATCTCATTGCATTGTTTACTTCTTGACCTTTACACATAGTAGAGGGAAATAGATTTGTTGAGGTAGAAGGGAGAGGTTATGATGAGCTGCAATAGGTCACGGGATAGGTTGAAAGGTCAAAGGTCACATCGTAGGTCACAGGTCAGTCGAGATAGTCTCCAGTGTTAGTTTATAAAGTAGGTATAGAGGGTGATAGTCCAGTAGTTTGGCAGTCATGTTCACGTTAATATAATGACATTGTCCCCTAATTAAGATTATAAGAGCATTATATAATGACCTGAGCGATAAGGTCATTATCTTAGTACAATTTTATCATTCTAACTCACTGATAAAACACTGGAATCTAATGACGAACCTTCATGGTAATTTGTCCACTGTGTCGGAAAATTTAACGTTGGTATCATGCGATGGACACATATCATAATTAGGTGACAGCAGCGGTCGACATTTTTGCCAGTCATGTTGCCGAGGAATCAACATACAGTTTTAAGACACCTTGTTTAACGCAGTGGAACAAACAGGTGGTGGACGTGTGTGTGTGTGTGTGTGTGTGTGTGTGTGTGTGTGTGTGTGTGTGTGTGTGTGGAGCTCTGAAACTGGCAAGGGAAGCTGCATGAGATAACACCGACTGCAAAAAACGCAGGCAGCACTGACGACAGATTATTGACTTCCTACCTACTCACCCGTTTCACTTTACAATATAACTAACAAACCACTTAAACCACTTAAACCACTTAAACCACTTAAACCACTTAAACCAATTAAACCACACTTAGGTAATAAAATGATCCCCCCCAAAATACGTCTTAATTAATGCGTATTTATAGTCTTGGCCACATAATATTTATACTAACATTAAGACGTTTTTCTGACACACACACACACACACACACACACACACACACACACACACACACACACACACACACACACACACACACACACACACACACACACACATACACACACACACACACACACACACACACACACACACACACACACACACACACCTTACCCAGAATTGACTTAAGACGTTAGAGGAGTTTTAAGTAATAAATAAGGAGCTTTAAAAGTTTTCCAGGGAATAAAAATAAATAAATAAATAATATCCCCAGATTCTTATGTTAAAATTTTCTTGTATATTTTGAGATGTATGATCGTATCTATGAAGGTGATATATAACATGCAAAACAACTTAGTAATATCCACTTACATCCACTTACATCCACTTACATCCACTCAGATGACAAAGTTGATCTAGGAAAGGTTTTGGGTAAATATTCTGTGTTAATTTTGTCTCCTAACTGGTGTATTGAGTTAATAGCCCGAAGTAATAGTAACTGCTAGTTCCTTTTTAACCTCAACTACTGTACGTGTTGTTTGGTGTTGGGTGAGTGGGGGGGGGGGATGACTGAGTGTGTATGGAATTTACTGTTAATATATGAATGTAAAAAAAAAATGATATTCAAAATGGTTCATTGGATGACTATTGCCAGGACGAATGCTAATGAATTGGTGCCATTATAGTGTAACCCTTGGTGCCATTATAGTGTAACCCTTGGTACCATTAGTTCACCATCTCTTTTGATACTTGCCGAGAGTTAGGGGAATACTTAACGAGACTTAGCTGTATAGTTGTAGCATAGTTGACGCGTTATGTGGGGAATGTCAATCCCTCATTGGTCCGGCTGAGAGGGGAGAAGGGAACTGGTCACGCCATCGTAAGTTTACTCGTCGCCGTGTGTAGAGTTGAATGGTACAGTCCAATGCTCAGGTTCTGTATATGGTAGCTTTGGGTTGCCTCCGTAGATTAATGTCATGTCGTAGTGAAGTTCTATGTAGATTAATTATTTCTTGTTGTGTTATTGGTTTGGTAATGAAGCAAGAAGATCTATGGACTGAGGATTCATAAGGGGGATATATTTCACCCGTCTCTTTATCTGTGTTCATCGTGTCCGTAAAACATGTTATCAGGACCATCTCTTTAACGTACTAACTATGCGCTCGTGAATCAGCAAGGTTGGCGTTTCCGTAACTTATCAGATAATAAAACTCTCGTACCGATCTTATAAACGAGAGTTTCTGATATGACAAAACACACCTCGATACTGTACTTCTTTTTGAACCTGCTTACATGCATACATACATACATACATACATACATACATACATACATACATACATACATTACTACTGTACTAAAAAAAAGGTTCACATGATAGGAACAGGTGGGGTACTATTGGGATGAGGTGGGGCAGAAAGAGGGTGCATAGTGGTACTGAGGTGGTGTCTAAGATCCTGCTGGGGTCGTACGGGGCGGGCGGTGCGGGGCAGGGCAGGGCGGGGTGGAAAGGTGTAGTGAGGGCGTGTACATTATTCATGGAGAGCGTCAGGAGGTGCGGTACACAGCTCGCCCTCTCTCATGCTGGCCTCACCACGCTTAACACCTCGACGCTCGGCAAATATCCACTTATTTCCACGTGAGGGTTTGGGTGTGCGTGGCTGCATGGCTTTGTGCGTGTGTGTGGGGGGAGGGAGGCGTGTAGGTGTGTGTGTGTGTTTGGGGGGCATGTGTGTATAGGGAGTGTGAGTGTATTTCTGTGTGTGTGTGTCAGAACAGTACGTTATGCATGGGGAGGGGTTATGTTGTCGATACCTGACCCTCAAGACGACACGGCAGTAGTAGTAGCAGCATTACACACACACACACCTGCAATGATGGGCTTACTGACACCCTCACTCCCCCACTCCCTCACCCCCTCACCCCCGTTTTTAATGACACACACTCGTTACTGAACTCGTATATAAATATAGTGCTAAGTCTTCTCCTTGTTTCACTTCCATCTAACGAAAGTAAAAATTGAAAAAAAAAATACAAAATAAAAATGTCTTGTAAAATAAAATGGATTGAGGTTTAGTTCAACAAGGACGATGACATTTAACATAGCTGGGGTGGGTAGGTGGGTTGGGTGGGTGGGCAGGTGGGTTGGGTGGGTGGGTAGGTGGGTTGGGCGGGTGGGTGAGTGGGTGAGAAATATAAAGAACGTTAAGGTATGTTGTCGTAAATCTTCATTATGAGAAGCCGTCACTGCCAACCATGAAGTATTAGACTACTGGCCGCTGGTAAAACATGTCAGTATCACTAAGAACAGCGGAGTAGTTTATCAAGCAGTATCTACCTCCTCCTGTCTTCTTCCCACACCCCTTTCTCTCTGTCTCTCTACCCCTTCCTTCCTTCCTTAACTTCACCTTCTTGCTTTCCTTCCTTCTCACTCTACTCCTTCTTTCTTCCGTCTATCCCTACCCTCCCTCCATCCCTTCCTTCCTCCCCCATCCCTCCTACCCCTCACGTCAACATGGAAGGAGTAAACAAGAAGCCACTAGCCCCAGGAACACACACACACACACACACACACACACACACACACACACACTATGAGTCTTCCTGTATCACGGGTAGATGACAGCTTCATTATACAGTACATGGAAAGGGTAGCGTTTTAACAGGAAGTGTATGTACAAAGTTTTAATAAGAGTATCTGTGGCTGTAGTGTTTCTCATACAGAGTAGGGGGGAGTGTTGGCATCTGTGTTAAATTGGATGGTTAGAGTTTTGCGCTTGTTAGAAAAAAAGGGCGTGGTTAGTTGAGCTAAAAGTGCGTGACTAGTTGTGTTAAAAGTGCGTGACTAGTGTGCGATAAGTGCTTGATTAGTTGTATAAAAAGTGCGTGACTGATGCAAAAATGCGTGATGAAGATAGAGTCACGTATGTATGTATGTATGTATGTATGTATGTATGTATGTAAATACTAATAATAAACGGTTTATTAATAGAGTTGCAGCCGGTGGTTGAAAATATACAAAATTGCATTTGATTTAGACATAATGATATGCGTTGTATGTATGTATGACGGGAGAGGTATCTATAATAAGGTTGTACCACAGTTAAATCAGGTTCTTATAATACTGACAAGAGACAGAGTGACGCTACACATGGCATGGACAGAAACAATGGCGAAGATTCTTTAAATCCACTGAAAAAAAAAATATATATTGGTTAATTTACTAAACCAATTTGAAATCATTGGCTATTTCAATGAGAAACTCCCCTCCCACCCCCCTCCTACCTACCTACCTCCCACCCACCTATACCCCTCCTCCCCCACCTATACCCCTCCTCCCCACCTATACCCTCCTCCCCACTCCATACCCCTCCTCCCCCACTCTACCTCCTCCTCCCCCACCTATACCCTCCTCCTCCCTCCCCCAGGTAATTAAACTAGGAATGTTTGTTTCATCTATTGAGAGAGACAAAATAACAGTGGCTCTTTTTTTGGAGGGGGGCGAACAGTATCGTTTATCAGGGAAGAGATAAGGAAATTGTGCACTAGATTGGATGGATACTTGTGTTAGGTCACAGTGGGAAAAAAACACAACTTAACCTATTGATAGGAATTTGGGATTATTTTTATAGATTTTTTTTTTGTAGGAATAGAGAGAGAGAGAGAGAGAGAGAGAGAGAGAGAGAGAGAGAGAGAGAGAGAGAGAGAGAGAGAGAGAGAGAGAGAGAGTCACAAAACACAAAAAGGAATACCCCCCCCCACACACACACTATTCAGGAGACTAAGTTCACAAAAATCTGGGTCAAGAGTTAAGGTCACATGGAGAGCCAAAGGTCAACGAGGTCTTCCGGGTAGTGACACTTACAGTAAATATGTTAATTAATCCTCACATCATATCCACATAGAACACATTATATCCACTCAGAACACATTATATCCACTCAGAACACATTATATCCACTCAGAACACATAATATCCACTCAGAACACATAATATCCACTCAGAACACATCATATCCACTCAGAACACATCATATCCACACAGAACACATTATATCCACTCAGAACACATCATATCCACTCAGAACACATTATATCCACACAGAACACATTATATCCACCCAGAACACATCATATCCACTCAGAACACATTATATCCACACAGAACACATCATATCCACTCAGAACACATCATTTCCACTCAGAACACATCATATCCACTCAGAACACATCATATCCATCCCACCAGAACACATAATATCCAGAACACATTATATCCACTCAGAACACATTATATCCACTCAGAACACATCATTTCCACCCAGAACACATCATATCCACTCAAAACACATCATATCCACTCAGAACACATTATATCCACTCAGAACACATAATATCCACTCAGAACACATCATATCCACTCAGAACACATCATATCCACTCAGAACACATTATATCCACTCAGAACACATAATATCCACTGAGAACACATCATATCCACACAGAACACATTATATCCACTCAGAACACATCATATCCACTCAGAACACATCATATCCACTCAGAACACATCATTTCCACCCAGAACACATAATATCCACTCAGACCACATTATATCCACTCAGAACACATCATTTCCACCCAGAACACATCATATCCACTCAGAACACATCATATCCACTCAGAACACATTATATCCACTCAGAACACATAATTTCCACTTTAATGAATATTGTATTGTTCTAAATTCTAAAGTACACACAGTTCCGAGAATCACCAAACATTTATGACATTAAAATCAATACGCTGTTACTGAGAAGTGTTCAACGACGACCTACTGAAACGTGGTGTGATATTTCCCTAGAATTTCACTGCATTATCAACCCCTCCCCCCCCTCTCGTTCTTCATCACCACCAGCCAGCCAGCCGCCCACCGCTAGCGACTGATGGGTGATTCGTAAACAGTGATGTCCCTCCCGATGGCTATATGTGTGAGTGGTTAGGTTAGGTTAGGTTAGGTTTTTTTTTTTAATCAGTATTTTGAGGAGTAATCAACGAAAGGGTTTGGTAGATTTAGAAAATGTATATTATTGTGGAATATAAGACATATTCATTGCATTCATAACTGATAGAGGTGAAGCATCTAACCTTTTCAATTCTTTCTTTCAATAACAGATGAGGGAATTTACGATAGAGACTCACCATAAGAAATAATTAAAACTCTTTCTTATAAGTTAATGAAAATGGTTGTTGATATGAATAAGTATGTAGTTGTTTATGGTGTTAATTAAGTTTGTCTTTTAATTACAGTAAAATGATCTTTATTGAGTATTTTCCCCGTGTTGACCTTATCTTGTGTCATGGTGTGTTGTGTGTGTGTGTGTGTGTGTGTGTGTGTGTGTGTGTGTGTGTGTGTGTGTGTGTGTGTGTGTGTGTGTGTGTGTGTGTGTGTGTGTGTGTGTGTGTGTGTGTGTGTGTGTGTGTGTGTGTGTGTGTGTGTGTGTGTGTGTGTGTGTGTGTGTGTGTGTGTGTGTGTGTGTGTGTGTGTGTGTGTGTGTGTGTGTGTGTGTGTGTGTGTGTGTGTGTGTGTGTGTGTGTGTGTGTGTGTGTGTGTGTGTGTGTGTATTCGATAATGAAGCAAGTTTCCAGCCCAAAATATATTTAAGGATAGTGTACTCCTCCCCCTCATCACTCCTCCCTCTCACCTCATCACCCCTCCTTCCTCTCCGTCCAACAAGATAATTTAGCTGTTATCAACATTTTTTTCGATTCTTCTTTCTACAACAATCTTTACGGCTCAAGTACTAAGAAAACACTACAATAAAAACACCTTAATTGGACGACGGTATAGATTACAGGATCAGGTGTGTGCTGGATCAGGTGTGTGCTGATCAGGTGTGCGCTGGATCAGGTGTGTGCTGGATCAGGTGTGTGCTGGATCAGGTGTGTGCTGGATCAGGTGTACGCTGGATCAAGTGTGGGCTGGATAAGGTGTGTGCTGGATCAGGTGTGCGCTGGATAAGGTGTAGGATCAGGTATGCGCTGGATAAGGTGTACGCTGGATCAGGTGTGCTGGATAAGGTGTACGCTGGATCAGGTGTGCGCTGGATAAGGTGTACGCTGGATCAGTGGGCTGGATAAGGTGTGTGCTGGATCAGGTGTGCGCTGGATCAGGTGTACGCTGGATCGCAAGGTGTGGATCAGGTGCGCTGGATAAGGTGTACGCTGGATCAGGTATGCGCTGGATAAGGTGTACGCTGGATCAGGTGTGCGCTGGATAAGGTGTACGCTGGAGGTGCGCTGGATAAGGTGTACGCTGGACGCTGGATAAGGTGTACGCTGGATCAGGTGTACGCTCAACGCTGGATCAGGTGTCGCGCACGCTGGATCAGGTGTTACAGGATAAGATGCACACAGGTGGTCGGGACGTGAGGGGGTGGCGATATGAGCTGCAGGCTGGCTGTGCTTATCTGAGTGTCACCCCCCCACCTACTCCCTGCCCTGTTGATAATTGCCAAGTGTGGATAATTTATTACGTTTAAGTGGATAATTGAACCACCACTTTAGCAAATGAGTTCTTGTTGATGTATTGAGATTAATAGAAAAAAATATATATATATATTTTTATTATTTTTTTAGGTGTATTTACTTAACTTTTGTTGGTAAAAGGAGTTACTGCGTTTATATACCTTACTTGGTATGTTTCAAGGGGAGGATATCCTTTCCTCCCTTTAGGGGTAGGGGTAGGGGGGTCGTTGTCTCTCCTATCTCCGTGGTGGTTGAGACTCCTTCTAAATAACACGAACCAAATGTTTTCTAATGGATGGTTAAGGAGATGGATGGTCAATTAATGGATGGTTAATTAATGGATGGTCACGTATAGGTTAAGTCTCTTTCCCTCTCTCCTCCTCCCTTTTTATTAACTTCATTATAGTCTTAAATTAATTACCTGGTGTTAATTACCTTTAAATGTCACCTGGGAAAAAGTTTACTTACTGCAATGATCATTTAGTTAGTGGACGGCAGGTGCGAAGGGGGGTATGGGGGAGGGAGTATACCTGAGCTCCTTGAGAAAATTAAATTGAGAGAGAGAGAGAGAGAGAGAGAGAGAGAGAGAGAGAGAGAGAGAGAGAGAGAGAGAGAGAAGATTGCAGGTGGCGTGATAAGAGCGAGGGTTGTAACACCTGATAATCGTGTTGACACAGACTAGAACATGTTTGTCTTACACTTACCTGGATGACGTTCACTATGACGCCTATTAACACCTGAGTTTTTTGGGGGGTGGGCTTACCTGAGAGTGGAGCTGTATAAATGTGTAGTTGTATAGTTGTGTAGTTGTGTAGTTGTGTAGTTGTGTAGTTATGTAGTTATGTAGTTCTGTAGTAAAATCGTAACACTGTGAAAAGAAATAATAACACAGTCCTATATCTGAAACGACCCTGCAGCCACACCGCAGTTGAATATCAAGCGAGAATCTAAATTAAATCCCAGTCTGTCTACTTCACGAGTCATATCACGTACAGCTGATTCATATGCTTGCAGGTGTTTAGCTATATGTATCGTCGACAACAGGTGTTTAACTATGCAGTGTTGAGAACAGGTGTTATGAGAGGTGAATTATAATTGAGTTTGCGTGAGGCCATCTGATACACGACTGTCTATAAGGTTCATACATTCTAATACATTTTAATACATTTTACTTTTATATACAGGAAGATCTAAATATACTATATATGACGTATAGCATTATTGACGTGTGTGTATACTGGATACTACAACATACAGTATATCTATGTATTGTGAGTGTGAGTTTTATTTATTATTATTATTTTTAACTGTAACTGTCTGGTTTCCTATGATTTTTGGCCAATTTATCTGAGGAAATTTTTTATCAATAGTCAAGATTTTCCATAAAAAATAACAACAGTAATCTAACCAAACCTAACCAAACCTAACCAAACCTAACCAAACCTAACCTGACCTAACCTAACCAAATCAAATCTAACCTAACCTAACGCCATCCTACCTTTGAGTCTAAGAGCCCCCGGGGGTTGAGTCACATACAGAATGATTTAGAATTTAGATGTTTCATTTTTTTTCCTTCCTGAGTTATGGTAAAAATATCAATGCAATCTCGATAACCCTCCCTCCCCCACCCTTCACCCCCCCACCCCCCCACCCCTCCCCCTTTGGATAACCTCTTTTGGAGTTGATAGCTTCAGTGAGACTCAGTTAAATGTGATCTAAGCTTCTTCAGTTACACGTGGAAGATTTACCGTATGTTACCTTTGAGAATCCTGGTCCCGGAAATTGCCTGTCAGCTAACACTCTATTTTAAGGGTACCACTCAGTCCCTGATTCCTGCTTTCCGCCCTTCCTTCCTTCCCTCCGTCCTTCCCTCCGCCTGTCCGTTCGTCCGTCACCCCCTCCCTTCTTCCGTTCGTTACCCCCTCCCCCCTCTTTTCCTCCCTTCTACTGCCTGGGGTTATAACGTGAGTCTTGTTAAAGTATTTGGAGGTGGGGAGAGGAGGGGGAAGGAAGGGGTGGGGAGGGGAGAGGTGAGGAGGGGGAAAGAGAGAAGGGAGGGGAGGGGAGGGGCAGGGGGTGACTAAGTGGGGCCTTGTCGATTTACCAGAGTGCTTAGGGTTGATTAGGGGCTATCTAGGGCTATGTAAGATTGTTGGTGTTATGACGGGGCTAGTTTGGCCGGTTGTGGAAGGTCAAGGGTCATTCGACTTAACGAACCATGTAGCGAATAAATTTTATAGATTAGGTTAGGCTAGGTTAGGTTAGGTTAGGTTCTCATTCTGATTCATCGTCGTTAAGAGAGATATAAAAATACTTCTAATTGGCTCACGAAAATATAACACTCACAGTAGCGTTAACACACACACACACACACACACACACACACACACACACACACGACGTAAAACACCACTAGGGAGACACTGTCGATTACCTACCCCCCTCTCCCTTGTCCAGCAGCAACAGGAGGTTGAGGAGTCTTTGTAAACAGGTGAGGGGGGGCTCTGACTCCCGGCGCCTACCTAGAGCGGGTGCTGAGAGAGAGAGAGAGAGAGAGAGAGAGAGAGAGAGAGAGAGAGTACCCACCTTGGCACCTAACTAATTTAAAGCACCTAATCACTCACCTGTGTAAGAGTGAAAAGTAATTAAAGTAGCAACAGGTGTGTGAGTAATACACCTGTGATTCATTAAAGTGTCCCCAGTTACCGGCGTTTGTTCCTGTATGAGCTAAAGGAGTGATTCATGCCACAACACCCATAATTGACGTCTGCTATGCATCATTCATCAATTGGCAACCGAGCGAGTGAGTGAGTGAGTGAGCGAGTGAGTGAGTGAGTGAGTGAGTGTGTGAGCGAGTGAGTGAGTGAGTATTGTCAATCAGTCGGCCTCGTCAATCACACAATTCAGGGATTTTGTTTTAATTATTTTCGGCTTTCAGTATGCGAGACCCCCAGCTTGTCTATGCGTTTCTTATGTCGTAAATGAGTCTCCTTACCTGAGTCTCCTTACCTGAGTCTTCTTACCTGAGTCTCCTTACCTGAGTCTCCTTACCTGAGTCTTCTTACTTGAGTCTCTTTAACTGAGTCTCCTTACCTGAGTCTCCTTACCTGAGTCTCCTTACCTGAGTCTCCTTACCTGAGTCTTCTTACCTGTCTCCTTACCTGAGTCTCCTTACCTGTGTCTCCTTACCTGAGTCTCCTTACCTGAGTCTTCTTACCTGAGTCTCCTTACCTGAGTCTCCTTACCTGAGTCTTCTTACCTGAGCTACTGTAAACTCTCCGGACAACTTCAATAATATTCGACATTAAACTTTTGAGTACTGTAGAGTTACCGGCTTGGCTTATGAGGTAACGACAGGTGAGAGGATCTGAACGGCATGGTTAAAGTTTGGTGTAACGAGGAGGTAGATCAGGTGATTAACAGCGTAATTGGAGGGTGGTGGGGGGGGGTAGATGACGTGATTATCAACCA